>NC_060275.1:63206932-63247774 GCF_021613505.1 Equus quagga | reverse complement strand
GGGGGGGGGGGGGGGGGGGGGGGGGGGGGGGGGGGGGGGGAGCTTCCGTCCGCGGGGACCCTATGAATCAAGGGCCTTGGGAGACCAGAGAACAGAACTGATCTGAACCCAGACTGGCACGTGTGAGTAACAGCCCCTCCCCCCTAACAAAGCCAGTGGGCGCAGCCATCTTGCCCCGAAGGCGGAGAGCTAACACGCCGCTCTCGACCCCCATCTAGTGGCGACAGGCTGTAACTGCAAATGAATTCTACCACCATGAGAAAAAACCGCTCCTCTACCATCCAGCAATTTATAAAAGCCCCAGACCAGAAGGAAAACAATAAAAACACAGAATTAAGTCCTGAGGACTTGGAATTAGGTAAACTAAGTGATAATGACTTCAGAGCAGCTATAATCAAAAAACTCAATGAGGTAGAGAGAAAGATAGAGAAACAAGCCGAGTTCTGGAGTTACTTCACAAAAGAGATTGAAATCATAAAGAAGAATCAAACAGAATTCCTTGAGATGAAAAACACAATGGACCAGATAAAACAGAATACGGATTCCCTGAATGCCCGTGTAGACAACATAGAGGAGCAAATCAGCATAATCGAGGACAGACAGGCTGAATGGCGCCAGACAGAGGAAGAAAGAGAACTAAGAATTTAAAAAAATGAGGAAAATCTCCGAGAGATAATGGATTCAATGAGGAGTAAGAACATAAGGATCATAGGAATTCCCGAGAATATGGAAAAGGAAAATGGAGCAGAAAGTGTGCTTAACGAAATTATTGAAGAGAACTTCCCAAATCTAGGGATCAACGGAGAAATGTGTGTAGAGGAGGGTTTTAGATCTCCTAGATTTGTCAATGTAAAAAGATACACCGCAAGGCACATAATAGTAAAGTTGGCAAATAGGAATGATAAGGAAAGAATACTCAGGGAAGTAAGAAAAAAAAAGAGAATAACCTATAAAGGAGCCCCTATCAGACTGTCAGCGGATTTCTCTACAGAAACCCTACAAGCTAGGAGAGAATGGAGTGATATATTCAAAGCTTTAAAGGATAAAAACCTTCAGCCAAGAATACTCTATCCAGCAAGAATTTCCTTCACATATGAGGGAGAAATTAAATCTTTTCCAGACAAACAAAAGTTAAGGGAATTTGTAACTAAAAGCCCTCCATTACAAGAAATCCTCAAGAAGGCTCTCATACTTGAAAAAAGAAAAAAGGGAGAAAGGGGACACAATCCACAGACTAGGGAGACCAATGGATAGAACCAGAACAGGATAGCAAATATTCAACTATAGCATTAGGGTAAAAATAAGGAAACTACCAAAACAAGGACGATCTTAGCACTCTAACTACAAATTAATAAGACGAGTTGGAATAAAAAATGAAAATAATTATTTAGGAGGGGAAGAGCAAAGGGTCTAAATCAGTATTGGTCGAGTAAGTAAGAGACCACCAGAGAATAGACTATATTATACACGAGATTCTAAATACAAACTTCAAGGTAGACACTAAAATAAAGTACAGAACAGAGTCACAAATCATAGATAAGGACAAATCTAAGAAACCCAGCAAAAGAAACTGCAGTATTAAATGGATAGTCTAAAGCACACAGGAAAAGAAACACAGGAAAACAAGATAATGAGCGACAGATTGACAGCATTAAGTCCACATGCATCAATAATCACTCTCAATGTGAACAGATTGAACTCTCCAATAAAAAGACACAGAGTGGCAAAATGGATTAAAGAACAAGATCCAACAATTTGTTGCCTCCAGGAAACACACCTCAGCCCCAAGGACAAACACAGACTCAAGGCGAAGGGGTGGAGGACAATACTTCAAGCAAACAGCAAGGAAAAAAAGGCAGGTGTTGCAATTCTCATATCAGACCAAGTGGATTTCAAAATAAGACAGGTAAAGAGAGACACAGAGGGACAATATATAATGATCAAAGGGACACTTCATCAAGAAGAAATAACACTTATAAATATGCACCCAACACAGGAGCACCAAGATTCATAAAGCAACTATTAACAGACCTAAAGGAAGATGTTAAAAACAACACAATAATAGTAGGGGACCTCAACACCCCACTCACATCAATGGACAGATCATCCAGACAGAAAATCAACAGGGAAATAGTGGAGCTGAATGAAAAACTAAAACAACTGGACTTAATAGACATATATAGATCACTCCACCCTGAAGGAGTTGAATACACATTCTTCTCAAGTGCACATGGAACATTCTCTAGGATAGACCATATGTTGGGAAACAAGGCAAGCCTCTACAAATTTAAAAAAAATGAAATAATAACAAGCATCTTCTCAGATCATAGTGCTATAAGGCTAGAAATTAATTACAAGAAAAAAGCTGAGAAAGGCACAAAGATGTGGAGACTAAACAACACACTAATGAACAAGCAATGGATCATTGAAGAAATTAAAGAAATCAAAAAATACCTGGAAACAAATGAAAATGATAGCATGCCATACCAACTCATATGGGATACAGCAAAAACTGTATTAAGAGGAAAATTCATCGCAATACAGGCACATCTTAACAAACAAGAAAAATCCCAAATAAGCAACCTTAAAGCACACCTAACTGAACTACAGAAAAAAGAACAAATGAAGCCCAAAGTCAGCAGAAGGAGAGAAATAATAAAAATCAGAGCAGAAATAAATACTATTGAAACGAAAAAGGCAGTAGAAAGGATCAATTAAACAAAGAGCTGGTTTTTTGAGAAGATAAATAAAATTGACAAACCACTAGCCAGACTTACAAAGAAAAAAAGGGAGAAAGCTCAAATAAACAAAATCAGAAATGAGCGAGGAGAAATAACAACAGACTCTGCAGAAATACAACAGATTATAAGAAAATACTACAAAAAACTACATGCCAACAGAATGGATAACCTAGAGGAAATGGATAAATTCTTGGACTCCTACAATCTCCCAAATCTCACTCAAGAAGAGGCAGACAATTTGAACACACCAATCACAAGGAAAGAGATTGAAACAACAATCAAAAGCATCCCAAAGAATAAAACCCCAGGACCAGATGGCTTTCCTGGGGAATTCTACCAAACTTTCAGAGAGGATTTAATACCTGTCCTTTTCAAGCTATTGCAAAAAATTAGGGAAGATGGAACACTTCCTAACACATTCTATGAGGCCAAGATCATGCTGATACCAAAACCTGACGAGGACACCACGAAAAAAGAGAACTACAGGCCAATATCACTGATGAACATAGATGCAAAAATTCTAAACAAAATTTTGGCAACCAGAATTCAGCAATTCATCATGATCAGGTGGGATTCATACCAGGGACACAGGGATGGTTCAACATCTGCAAAACAATCAACGTGATACACCACATCAACAAACTGAGGAATAAAAACCACATGATCATCTCAATAGATGCAGAGAAGGCATTTGACAAGATCCAACAGCCATTTATGATAAAAACTCTGAACAAAATGGGCATAGAAGGAAACTACCTCAACATAATAAAGGCCATATACGACAAACCCATAGCCAACATCATACTCAATGGGCAAAAACTGAACCCCATCCCCCTGAAAACAGGAACGAGACAAGGATGCCCTCTATCACCACTCTTATTTAACATAGTACTGGAGGTCCTGGCCAGAGCAATCAGGCAAGAAAAAGGAATAAAAGGAATCCAAATAGGGAGGGAAGAAGTGAAACTCTCGCTGTTTGCAGACGACATGATCTTATATATAGAAAACCCCAAAGAATCCATTGGAAAACTGTTAGAAGTAATCAACAACTACAGCAAAGTTGCAGGGTATAAAATCAATTTGCATAAATCAGTAGCATTTCTATACTCCAGTAACGAACCAACAGAAAAAGAACTCAAGAATACAATACCATTCACAATCGCAACAAAAAGAATAAAATACCTTGGGGTAAATTTAACTAAGGAAGTGAAGGACCTATATAATGAAAGTTACAAGGCCTTTCTGAGAGAATTGGATGACGACATCAGGAGATGGAAAGACATTCCATGTACATGGATTGGAAGAATAAACATAGTTAAAATGTCCATTCTACCTAAAGCAATCTACAGATTCAACGCCATCCCAATCAGAATCCCAATGACATTCTTTACAGAATTAGAACAAAGAATCCTAAAACTCATATGGGGCAACAAAAGACCCCGAATTTCTAAAGCAATCCTGAGAAAAAAGAACAAAACGGGAGGCATCACAATCCCTGACTTCAAAACATACTACAAAGCTACAGTAATCAAAACAGCATGGTACTGGTACAAAAACAGGTGCACAGATCAATGGAACAGAATTGAAAGCCCAGAAATAAAACCACACATCTATGGACAGCTTATCTTTGACAAAGGAGCTGAGGGCATACAATGGAGAAAAGAAAGTCTTTTCAACAAATGGTGCTGGGAAAACTGGAAAGCCACATGTAAAAGAATGAAAATTGACCATTCTTTTTCACCATTCACCAAAATAAACTCAAAATGGATTAAAGACCTAGAGGTGAGACCTGAAACCATAAGGCTTCTGGAAGAAAACGTAGGCAGTACACTCTTTGACATCAGTATTAAAAGGATCTTTTCGGACACCATGCCTTCTCAGAGAAGGGAAACAATAGAAAGAATAAACAAATGGGACTTCATCAGATTAAAGAGCTTCTTCAAGGCAAATGAAAACAGGATTGAAACAAAAAAACAACCCACTAACTGGGAAAAAATATTTGCAAGTCATATATCTGACAAAGGCTTAATATCCTTAATATATAAAGAACTCTTGCAACTCAACCACAAAACATCAAACAACCCAATCAAAAAATGGGCTGGACACATGAACAGACATTTCTCCAAAGAAGATATACTGATGGCCAATAGGCACATGAAAAGATGCTCATCATCGCTGATCATCAGGGAAATGCAAATCAAAACTATGCTAAGATATCACCTTACACCCGTTAGAATGACAAAAATATCTAAAACTAATAGCAACAAATGTTGGAGAGGTTGCGGAGAAAAAGGAACCCTCATACACTGCTGGTGGGAATGCAAACTGGTGCAGCCACTATGGAAAACAGTATGGAGATTCCTCAAAAAATTAAAAATAGAACTACCATACGATCCAGCCATCCCACTACTGGGTATTTATTCAAAGAGCCTGAAGTCAGCAATCCCTAAAGTCCTGTGCACCCCAATGTTTATTGCAGCACTGTTTACAATAGCCAAGATGTGGAAGCAACCTAAGTGCCCAGCAACAGACGAATGGATAAAGAAGATGTGGTACATATGTACAATGGAATACTACTCAGCTGCAAAACAGAACAAAATCATTCCATTTGCAATAACATGGATGGACCTTGAGAGAATTATGTTAAGTGAAATAAGCCAGCGAGAGAAAGATAATCTGTGTATGACTCCACTCATATGAGGAATTTAAAACTATGGACCAAGAACAGTTTAGTGGATACCAGGGGAAAGGTGGGGTAGGGGGTGGGCACAAAGGGTGAAGTGGTGCACCTACAATATGACTGATAAACATTAATGTACAATTGAAATTTCACAAGATTGTAACCTATCAATAACTCAATAAAAAAAATTAAAAAAAAGAATATATTTTTGTGGTCTAAGTCACAGCTCCATACTTCCAAAAAAAAAAGCCAATAGATTAACATGAAAAGCTTTGGCCTTTTGGCCGAGACTGTTTTTCCAGACTTCATCTGAGAACCTCACTCATGGCTAAACGCCATGTGACGTCTATGCTTGTTTCTCACATAATCTGGCAGAGAATTTTAGTCCCCGTGAAATTTCAGCATGATTACCAGCACTGAGATGCTGTCACTATTGGCAATTTGCGTAAGTGCTAGTAAAGTTTCCACATGGTCTACACAAGAATCCTGATGTTCCTAAAGGGTTTTATTTAAACGTCTAAGTTGTCTACACGTGCATCCTATCTTGCCCTGGGTTGGACTTAGAAAGAACCACTCAGAAAAAAGCACATGGCAGGGTTTCCCCACAATATATTTACATGTTTTCACTTTGACTTTTTATGTATGCGTCAATATACAGCAGAAATGCTTTCAAGAGCTGTTCCAGGGATAGGAAAGTGCCGTATCTATGTATTTATTCTCAAGAGTTAACACACATACTTGAATTCAGTTTCCTGATAGCTATGTTTATAACAGTTCATCAGTGTTCCCCATCATTGAGATAGAGTTCAGAATTGACTATGACTTCATTTCCCTTAGCCAAAGGCACTCCCACAGTATTCTTGAAGTTTCAAGCAAAAAAGTAAATCAAAATGGAAATTTCAGAGCACCAATGAAGTATGTAAGAGCAGTGTTCAGCCCTTTATGTCAAACTGAATCCTGGAAAGTGTAAGAGAATAAGCTAGATATAGCAACTAATCTTTCCATTTTTTGTTAACTATAAATCACTCTTGCTAAGGAAGAAACTGCCATTATGCCTTCAGTGTGTAGATCACAATTCAAACACAGCATATCTGCTTAACTAAACTCTCCACAAATATCACAAAGTACTGCCTCATCGTTTCCTAACCATAAGTTCACCTCCGACCACCGTGAAGTCATGTTACCCCCACAGGACAGATGGGGGCAGTGAGGTCAGTGCATAACTTGCCCAAGGTCATGTAACAATAAGCACAGAGCCAAGAATTAAATCTGAGTTTCTGCCTCCTATAACAGAGCTTTGTCAATCCACACAAGTTCTGCACTTCAGGATACCAATGACATCTATTCTTCATTTCCTATTCCTATTTCAGAACTGGAGAACTTTTCAAAGTTACTGTTTTATATGATCATCTGTAATTCCATATTGTTAATACGCTACCTTACTCTTCTACTTAACATAAGTTAAACATTAGTAAATTCAAACTTATATAAAATTCTATTTTCTAAAAACTATTTTCACTCCTACTTATCTTTAAATATACATATATAAAAAATATCATGATACTTGTTTATTCCTCTATAAAAAACAGGTTTCTAATCAAGTATGAGCCTTCAGGATTTTGTCCCAGGTTGCCATTTTATTCCTGGAAAACAAAAACAAAAAAATCTTTGTTGCTTCTAGAGAAAATACAAATGGTACTGATTCTGTTCCAGATTCTCAACAATTTATAACTTTAAGCTTGTAGCTTAAAGCCTCAAATGGACAAGCCTAAATTGTAGTCAGTTTCAACTTTGAAAGTGTTATTAGTGGAGGGGCTCAAATTGACAAGAAGCCAATAACATATGTTTCAAGTTATAAATGTCCAACTCTATTGTTTAAAACTTTCAAGAATTCCATGGCTAAAATCAAAAGGAGAGAAAAACAGATAGCATATCTCCTCTATTTTGGTGGCCAATTCTACCTCTGTGAAGAACTTATTAGCAAAAAGATATCTTTGGCACCTCAATGCAGGAGCATATTCTCCTAGTGCCTAACATCTGACTCTGCATCTGCGAGAAATGAGGTGTGAACCACAGAGAGTGAATAGATTAAAACAGTCAGACTCCGCACAGCCAGCCACCACCAAAGAAGAGCTCTCCAGCTCTTTCTCAAACAGGTCTCTCTCCCACAGAACGGTACATTTTAAAGATAGGGGAAAGGTTATGGCTAAAAACTTCCCACCTCTGCACTTAAGCGAGGGCAATCTACCCTCTGATATCTGGGGTATCGGGCCGAGGATCCATGACTTGGGTTTCTCTTTACAGGTGTCAGCGCTACGGGGTTGAGGACAGCTAGAACAATAAGAACAGCTGTCTCAAGAAGACCCCACAACAAACGCCTGCGCTCTCATTCTCTGTCTGTCCAGGAAACCACTGCTTATGAATAGATGACTAACAAACAACAAATGAACGAAAAGGTCGTGTTTCTGAGTCCCCCAAATATAAGACAGCAAAGCAGGGCTCACTGCTCTCCGGGAGCCCCGGGAGCTCAGATGAAGAGCAGAGCACGGACCTGGCCATCTTCTGTAACCACATGCATGTCTCGAGGCTCTGCTCTGTGATTAGCTCCTAACAGCAGGCTTGGTGCAGGCCACCCTAAGCTAGTCACCAGAAGGACACGTGGTGAGAATGAGAAAGAAAACTAAGGGGGAACAGACCTTTCAAGGCCCCAGGAAAGGAAGCTGCCTGCAAACATCTGCCTTTTAAAGGAGGTCTAGGTGGCGAGTCCTGAAGACTCACAGCAGGAGTAACATTTGACCAAATCAAGAAAGAAATGTGGAAAAAAGGGTACTTTATTGCTAAGGAAAAGACATCAAATATATGGGAAAATTCATGGCATTCTAGTATTGCTTCAATTTAATACCTACAAAATCATACAAAGTAACCATCACTGGCAGCCTAGTGGTCATTCAACGTATAAATGACGAATGACTGAATATATCAGCCTCATTTAACTAAGTGTGTCCTACGTCATGTCTATAAATGGTATCTGGGGAAATCAGATCCCATTCTGACCCTAACCCCTTCGGCTGCCTTGTGGTATACTGCACTGGACAGAAACGAACACAAGTTAACAGCTCTCAGCTCTTCCCCACATAGAATGTGCCACATTTGATCAGTTTCTCTTTTCAATCCTGACATTTTCTAGGACATTTCTGGATTCCAAAGCCAAATTAATAGAATTTGGTTTTCCCCACAGTTCCGTATCATGGAGTCTTGGCCACCCAACAGTTAATTAACTAAGTGTTCACAACTCTTATCTTTCACAGAGGAAATGGGAATTCCTCGGGCCTTCTGGATCCTTCTATTTAGACCTTGGGGGTTTTGAGAGGCTGTTGAATTTTTTCATCCTTCAATACAAATGTGAGGCCAAGTATTTAATTATTCTGTTTTACTGTAATATATCAGCTCTTATCTCTATGCTAGTAATGGATGAAGACTTCAAAGAATGTTCTTAAAAGATCTCATTTGCACACAAATCAGCTGCTTGAAAACAGAGCCCCATCAGGCTGTCTGCAGGTGTGATGGGAGGGTCCCCTACTCCAGGGCTGCTCACTGGAGGGCTCTCCATTTGTGCCTCAAATCCTCCTGCTCAGCCCCCGCCTGCCCTCGCTCCTGCCTCCGAGGTGACTCAGCAGATCGAAACGCAGCCATGGTGGGAGCTGCCTTCAGATGTTCTGATTCTGCGGGTTCAATTCCCACCTACGCACCAAAAACTCACTCAAGGCTACAGGTGTGACGTTCCATTTATACTCTTTTTCTCTAACAGGCAACTAAGCCAATAAACAGCTCCTTAAATTTTTAAATCTACCTATTTCCAGTTCAATGAAGATTAACTTAAAACCCTACAGACAAAAGTAAATTTAAATAAAAACTGAAAGGCTGAAATGAAGTTCTCTTAAAATATTTTTGTAGTTTTTTTATGGCCTAGGTTTTTAAAAAAGGTTTAATCACAGCAAAACCTGTTTCACTTCCTATGTTGATAATTTTTTTAATTACTGTACTTTTCACAATGAAATTAGTTTTAAATCCTTTAACTTATCTTTTTAAAATGAAAGCAAAATAAATCTCTCTAGCTGGAAGCTTTCCATGTAAAGAAGCCACACTAATTTCTTACTTTAAAACTCTTTTGCTCATAGGGGTCCTCAAATAGGCAGAGAAAGGGGGCCTGCTCCCCCAAAGCAGACTTTGCCAGAGTCAGGCTGAGATGAGAAAGGTCACAAAACAAGGGTACAACAGCAAAACAGACCAATAAGAAGGGAGGGCAACGCTGGTCCCAACACCTTTACCAGGAACGAGTCACACAGTTTAGGACAGCATGACAGCTTCCAGGACCCCACTGGTGTTTCTGATCTAGCCAAGGAAAAATGAAGGGAGAGGGGAAGAAGATTCAACTGTCCCCAAGAGCAAGGAGTCAATTCTTTCTGATGGAAGGGATGGGCTGTCACAGAGGCCACGCAGTTGGAGAGGGTACCGCCAACCCGAACCCCAGAGAGGCTGTGAATTAAGCCGGGGCGGGGGTGGGGTGGGGTGGGGTGGTTTCCACATCCAGACTCACCAAGACAGAGTTAAGTGATCAACCGAAGTGTTACGAGTGATCATCTCTAGATGGTTGATTCTGCCTTTTTCAGATTTTCTACAAAAGTATTATTTTTATAATCAGAAGAAAACAAATTAACAAAATATTTTTTCTTAAAAACATATTTGCCACTTCTTTAAAATACCCTTTCAGCTAGGTGATAACCCTAATATTTTAACTTAGTTTTTTTTAAAGAGAAAAAGGATTAATTCTAATATAAGTTGTTTTAATACTTCTGAAATACATCTATTTATCTTCCACTAACATAACTTTGTAGCACCATTCAATGGATGGAGCAAAGCAGTGGTTTCAGGTCTGCAGAGGGTACTCAGACCACCTGGGATCAGAATCAGCTGGGGCTCAGTAAAACTGCAGGCGCAGAGAATTCTTCGGAGTACAGATGCCTGGGTTACCCCACCAATCCAATCAGAATCCCTGGTGGGAGGTCTTGAGCAACAGGGAATTTCTAAAAGCCACCCTGGGATCCTAAACTGCAGGCTGGGTTGAGAACGGTGAGACACATGTCTGCACCGCCACTAAGCGCCCAGGCAACTCTTACAGTAAAGGTTACTAACCACTGGCCTGTGAGTGAGTTAGCCCTAATGCCACTGAGTGACCACATTCGGAGACAGAAATGACAAGCAGACAACAACAGACCATAGGCCCTGGTCAAGGGCATCAACTTGTGCTTATTTTGATTACTGTCACAAATCTGGCCCAGCAATCTTATTACTTTTTGCATTTCATATATGTATATGCCATTTTCTTTTTGCTGGTCTATGGAAAAGGTATATGCAGACTAAGTTTCTGAATTTAAGAGTTTCACTTTAATAACATGCAGTACTCAGTGTAACTGTCTCTCACAAGGTTACGTTTTCCGGTCTCAGTCACACTCAATCTTCTTTCCACAGCATACAAAGTAATAACTGGGGGAAGGCCTGTCATCTACCTACATCAGTGATGACTATTACTGAAATAAGGTTGAGGAGATCTGACTTCCTTAACATGGAGAAAATCTTATTTCCTCTTCTTTCCAAAGAAATAACTCCCTTAAATTGAAATAGGGTTCCATTGAGGAGAGAGAATTGGAGAGGAAGAGAAAGAAGAGTGGATAGGAAAAAGGGAAAAATAAAACCCTGCTAATTATAATTCACAGGTTGCCTTCAGTTTTCTCCTTAGAGATCACTCCAGTCTGGACACCCAACCAGCCCTTAACCAATGCTTTTAATTCAATTCCACATAAATTGCCGAGCACTCACCGAGTCAAGGTCTTGGTCACCTCACAGAAGAGGTAACAGATACACCAAAATCTTAATTTTTAAAAAAAGCCCTCATGACCAAACCTTTTATTTACCCGATCTTAGACATGAAGAAAACTGGTCAAGTCCTTCTCTAATAACATCTCGACCATATTCTTTTCACCCTGACAGCCCTGTGGTACTTCCCCCTGGGGAGGATGGGAGTGCAGCCAGCAGTGGTCTAAATGGATTTCAAGCAGCTTTCACCAAATTCAGTCAATGATCTACAATAGCACAACTGAGAATTACGAATCTAGCATTTTTATATCTTGAGAAACACTGGTTATGAAAAGAGTATAAAACAGTAACGAAATGAGGGCACAGATGATAAGCTACTCTCTATTGTTTCCTACTCCTATTCTTCTCCAGCTGGATTCCTGGCACTCTGGGATTGAGAGGCTATCTCTTTGCAAGCAATGAACCAAGAGTTCTCCACCTGTTCCTCCCCTGACACAGCCTGAAGGGCAGCCACCCCTAAGCTGTGCTAACGCTCGAGCCTCACGCTCATCCTCAGAACATAAGCTCCAGTAATCACGAACCACTAATGGTGTACAGCTCTCCAAGAGCTCCACCAGCTCTCGAACGTACTGCCCCTGGCTCTAGAAGCCTCCAATCCACCCACTTTCCCCAAGCACCATGATGCTTCAACGTTTCAAACTCAGTTCTGACACCCCTCCACTCCAGTCTTACCCAGAAACAGTCTCCACCAGGCAACCACTGGACCTGTACACATCCTAGCACCACGTGCATCTCACTGTGTGTGTAACTTTGCTTCTGAGTCTCTGCTCCCAGACACAAGATTCTTAAGGGCAAAGACAGGTTTTTCACTCTCACTCTCAACTAGACGTCTACCTCAAACCTACCATGTACAAAACTGAAGCTCTGAACTTTCTCCCCCAAACAGATTCATCCTCGAATCTTTCCCCAGTGGCCAATCCATCTTTCCAGGGCCATAAGCCAAAGAAAATACAAAAACAAGCTAACAAAAATTTCCACACAGTCCACACTAAGTTCCTTTAGTAAATCCTGCAGCTCCACCTTCTCAACACGCCCAGAGCGCCACTTCACCCTCTGCTCTGCCACCTCACTCAGCCCGTTCTCTTTGCTCGCCCAGTTTCTCCAGTATCCTGGCCTCTGTTCTTGCACTCTGTTGTGTTTTCCATACAACAGCCAAGTCAATGCTTCTGGAATATAAATCAAATCGTGTTATTCTTCATGCAAAATTCTCTAATAACTCCACATCTCACTGAGACTAAATTCCGAAGTCCTTACATCTCACTTAAAGAATACTCCATGAACACTCCCGTGATATCTCCTCTCTCACTCACCCAACGCCAGCCAGCCTCCACGACCTCTCCACCTTCCTCTGAAACCGCAGGACACACCCACCCCAGCCTTAGTGCCTGCTACTCCAGCCTGGAACGGTCGTCTCTGGCTCACTCTCCCACCTCATTCATGTCTTGGCTCAAATTCACTTTCTCAGGGGGGCCCTCCCGGTCAACTCCCTCCACTTTCTAACCCCTTCTCGTTCTGTTTTTTTCCGTAACACTTATCACTAATCCGATATACGAAATCTTTCACTTATTTACTTTGCCTTTTATCTGTCTCCTCCCACTGGAGGCTCCAAACCCCACGAGGGCGGGGATTCTCATGTGTTATATTCACTGCTGCACCCGTCTTGTCTAGAATGGCATTTGGCGCAGCGCAGGTGTTCAATGACTAGTTGTTGAATATATGGACTCAGCTTTGAGTCTTCGGGCACTTGAGTGTCAGGCACTTAATACGCATTCATCAGGTTATGCTGGCTGAATTAGGACACCCATCTACTGAATTCCTGAAATGCTATTTTCAATTGTGCTGTCCATTTCCAGTCAATTTCTGGGCAAAATGTCACTACAATAGGCATATTTATCAAAATTCTTAGAATAATTTTTCATAGGAGACAGCCCAACCTAGTGAAAAGGGCATGGTATTGATGTCAGACAGATATGAGCGGGAATTACAGCTATCCCACCTACTAATTGTGTGTGCTTGGGCAGCGTGACCTTGCAAATCTCAGGCTCTTCATCTTTAAATGAGCCAACATCTACCTCAGAAGGTTACTGTGAGGACTAGAGATGATGTACATAAAGCATCTGGCATGTAGCGGATCCTCAATAAACTACAGCTATTACTACTGTGGTTGTTTTTCTTACTAATTTCTCAGAACATTATTAAGAAATTACCCAATGTGAACTATTCTTTAATATAACAGGAGGTGGGACAAAAGTCCAGATTTAAAGAAGCCTTGGTACACCAAAGGAGCAAGGCATATCTGGGTCCTTGACTAGAAAATGCACAGTCACTGTCCACTCCAGGACCAGTACTTAAGAAAACAAAGGACTGGAGCCTTGTCCTCCAGACACATGACAGAATCACAGATGTTTCCTCAACTCGCATGTATTCCTTCTTTAGGGCCCCTCTAGAGCAGGGCTGAGAGACAGCATGAGGGTCTCCAGATCCTGGGCCAGAGCTCACCCTCCTCGAGTTCACCGCTAAGCATGGTCCCCAGATGCATGGAACCTGCAGGGCAGTTTGGATGGGGGGCTGACTAAGGCCCAGCCCCAGTGCACCCTGGGAGAAGCTAGGATTAAAAGTGCTGGTACACTAATAGGTTACACCCATCTCATGCAGAATGCACTCATTCCACATCTGTCTGAAAGAGGAGCATGCCATTCTGCATAAAATCAAAAAGGCAAAAGTGTCTATTACCCAGAAAAGCACTTTAGAGAATGACCCATACATCCTGTGTCCTGCCCTCAGGTCCCTTATAGTGTCTCCCTCCTGACGAGGCTTCGCTCATCACAAGCTCATACTCCTCGTCCAGGCTCAGAAAAAACCACACAGCAACCAAAGGATGCGGAAAACATCACTATGAGATCCAAGAGGTACCACACAAATGGCCTCGCTCAGACTCAGCGTTAAACAATTCGGGACGAGCCTCTTCTCTTCCAAAAGAGATTAACGATAAAAGACAAAAGGACATTATTATTTTGAGAGACATTTATAAGCACCATTAATGGCTTTTGCCAATTGGTATTAGTCACTGATCTCCTTTGAAGTGTTAAAACCTAACAGATTATGTCAAATTTTAGCTGTCACTTACCAGCTCTGTAAATTGGAGTACGTTACTTAAACTTCCTAAAAATCAATTTTTATCAATTATAAAATGCAGGTAAAATACATCATCTTCAACTGCCGAAAATTAAGTAAAATAATGCACATAGAGTAGCATCTAATATAGCACAACACACGCAGGGGAGGCACTCAATAAATGGGTCATCATTATTTTTAAAGCAGAGGAGCAATTCCTCTCGTTACTATCTTGGGGCTAGAATTTATTCCAATATTAGTGAGGAAAAAAGAATGAACACTTTGTTAAAATCCACTGATGATTTGAGCAAACTTTCCTAAAACTTATGAAATATTATCTCATCCTATAGAGCTTTATAAGCCTTAAGGATTGCTAGTGCTAATACAATCATAATTAATAACCAAATAAAGGGACAGGTTGAACTCTCTCCTCGTCACTATGTCAGAAAAATGAGAGCAGCAGCTATCAGTTCTGCACACTTGTCATTTCCAGTAACACACTTACATGAACTCCGCTGAAAATCTGAGCTGGGTAGATAATTATTTTATCCCAGGACTCTCTCAGGAGGAAGATAATATAAAAGAGTTCAGACAAAGGTTACATGGGACAAGGATGCCTTTGGTTAGCCAGGAAGACAATGAAAGTAAAGTTTCTGGGTATCAAGAAACTGCAGCTAGAAAATCATAATTACTAGAGCCTAATTCTTATCTGATCCTTTAAGTACCTGTCTTCTTCATTTAGCTTCCAGAAAGCATAATAAAACAAAAAACATACTCGATTTTCCAAGCTACGTTCTCCCACTTTGATGGAGAAAAAGAGAAAAATTAACTACAGCATAATTTTTAGATTAACATTATCTAATACAGAAGATATACCTCCCACTGAAACATCTTCTCTTCATTCAAAACTTCTGCAATATATTCCTGATTCCATATTTCTATTTTGACCACATATTCCCTCATTTCTCATCACCACATATCTGCTTCTTACGTACAACAGCATCTAGCAAGAATCAGTTATTTGATGTGTCCATTTCCTAAGTCTGATAGCAACACACAGACCAGTTAAGCAAAGATCACATGGAAACATAAGAAAGCACACTGTATTTAATAGTGAAAACCCTCATATAAGGGTCACAGAGACTAACCTAGAAGAGGCCAGATTTGAGAGTCCAGTCAGGCAAACACACTTGAAGGTAATAAAAGTGACAATTTGATAACATAATCAGAGACCAGCAATGCTAAGAAATTCTTCATCAACATTAAGACTGGTTTTGCATCTGTGTGAAAGGATGCTTTAACTCTGAGAAGAGAAAATAAACAGAGAGGACACTTCGGGAGGCCAGTGCCAGTGGCAGAGGAGAGCTCAGATCCTCACCTGGCCCAAGCAACCCCCCTCCTACCTCCCAAGGTGGGCATTCATTTCCTTCAGCTGAGGATTGAGGCGTAAAGGACTATACCCAGGTGTCCATTGTTGGCGACATGTGGACACCAGTTAATCCATCAGAGGCCTAGGACAGCAGGGTGTGAAGGAAGAGAGTTACATGTGGCAGGAAGGAAGAAACGGTTGGAAATTTAAACAGGAGCGAAGACATTACTCTTCCTATTTCATGGTTTGCTACTTGAGAATCACTCGCATCTAAAAGGAATAGAAGAAGATCAAAAAGTTAAGTCTGCAGGCGCCAACCGGATACGCTTCAACCAGGGGTACTGGCTCTCACCATGAAACTGCGGAATTAGCTTCAAATGGCTCTGCCCACCTTCTGTTCCAAGGCACTTTGAGTAAATTTCTACACTGGGATTTTTGCTATTATTCTGCTTTGTTTCAGTATGTAACATAATTATTCTAATCATTTTCTTTATAACCTCCGTTCATTCATAACCATTCTCTCATTTAATCTACCATTCAATAACATTTATATGCTATACGTTGGATCCTAAGGATATGAGACTGACCTTGTTTTTGATTTGGCCTACTTTTGATTTTTACCACTGAACCACATGTAATACACCGTGATCATTAAAATAGCTAAATACACACAAATGAGTGACTTCTAGCTAAATATCCATGTAGACCCAGGTCAGGAGGCAGTGGTACACCTAGAGCGCACACTCTCACCTCACCCTACAGATGCGACATTTTAATATGGAAATCAGAGAAAGCTGGTGATGCAGTATTTGTTTTAAAATAATACTTGAGGGCTTTTACTCCTGAAAAATAACTCTTTTCACATCAGTAAAGTCATTAATGTGACACGACTACATAACTGTCTAATTTTGCTATAAAACTAGTTTTGGGGATCTAAGGAAGACTTGCATCTGTAGGGTATCTGGTCTACCAACAGGCCCCCATGTCACGTGGTCCGGGGAGGGATATGAGCTGACACACTATGCTTAGTAGTGGTGATAAGAGGGCCCAGAGGGCTCAACTTTCTCCCTCAAGGATGCAGGTGAAGCATCATTCCTTACACAAAACCACACGCAATTCCCAGGCAGTTCGGGAGCCCCTCCATCAGCGCTCAGGAGCAGGGCCCAAATTCTGAGAACACTGGCCACCCTGCCCAGCCAGTAACCCAGTGCCCAGCCAGACCACAGCTCTTCTTAAGCAGGGGGTGAGCAGTTGTCATCTTTCTATCCAGTGTCTAGCACAGAGTTTACAGATTTGTTCAATAAACATGCAGAATAAATTAATTTAGTACTTGTTTTATTTTAAAGTATATCTCATCATTCAAATTTTATCAGATAAAATTAAATTTATATCAATATTTCTTACTTAAATGCTAGTTCCATTCAGTTATTCATTTAGGAAACGAATAATGAGGGATAAAAAATTCATTGTAGGCATCAATCTCCTAAAAAAAGAAGAATATTTGAAATAACCATACTTGTGTGTTGTCTTTTTATTCAACTGAGCAATAATTTCGCTCCACAACCAGTCAGCATTCCAGAAGTTCTGGGATACGTGCTACACAGTGAAAGCACAAAGAATGAGTAATCTATTTTCACCCAAGACCTCTACTCTCAATAAACCCAGAGGCAGACAGTGCATTATCATCCACGTGCTCCCACTTCTTCTTGCCTGCAGTGGACCTTTCGGTAAATTTGATTTTCATTAGGACTTCCATTATAAGGGAAGGAGGAAAAAACAAAGTATGTGAAATTCAAGCGAATTAATCTGACTTATCTCCAAGATCTCCTTAGAAAAACTGAGTTGAAGAGATGTAAGAGACAATTAAAGGAACTGAGCCCTACCTTTTAACAGCTGTGTTTTTTGGTAGGTATACCCAACTTTCCCTTATTTGCAGAGGTAATCAAAGGCTCCAATTTTGGGTTCTCCCTTCTTTAAAGAGAAGAGACTGGCTTTGGCCCAGATTTATGGTTGTTTTGCCTTTTTTTTTTTAACAATGATTCTAACAAAATCAAGATAATTTTTGGTCAAACATGTAATCTATATTTCACAATACAAAACTGAAGATTTTTAGGGTTTCTTTTCTACATTTACCACATAAAACGCTAAGAGTAATTTTCAAAGTGGTGATGTCCAGTGCTTACTTTTCAAGGACCTTCAGCATTCCACCCTTCCAGACACAGACAGAAGACCTCCTGGGTAGAACTATACACCAGGGACAGGACTGAAAAATCACAGAGGACTGTCTTGCTAGAGAGTAAGAATCTATGAAAATTAGCCTGTACCCAAATCATTTCAAAAAGTTTCCTATTCAGAGTAAAGTAATACTTGAGATAGCTTTCAATAAGACAAGGAAATCAGAGTCAGAAGTTTCTTTCTGGTCAAATCCAGGAATACAAGAAAATAGGTTTGGAGGAATTAGAGGGCAATTAGACTGGATTATATTGCCCAGCTGGTTGTTCCTTTAACTAACACAGCACTATGTGTTAATGCTGGGTTCATAATGATGGACACAAAAGACATGGCTATAAATTCTCACCCTCAAAGATCTCATAGTCTAGAGAGAACACAGACAAGCAAACAGTTCTAAACAGAGCTGAGAAATGTCATGAGATGGGGAAGTCCTGGATGCGACAAGACGTAGAGAAGGGGCACTCAAGCTAGACTGGGGAGATCAGGAACTCCTTTCAAGAGAAAGTGAAATCTGAGACCCAAAGAAGATAGCAAGTGAAGAAAGAGTGGGTTAGGTAGGGGGTTGGGCGTGGTAAGATGGAGGAGCCTAAAGGGTCCATGAGGCATCAGGTCACAAAGGGAACTCAAACACACAGCAGCAAGGAAAGGCAATTCAGAGGTCTTGAGCCTTGGGGAAGTAAGGTCCGAGTGGCGTGTTAGACACTCATCCTGGCTAGAGAGTGGAGGCTAGATCAGGGAGTACACCTGGGGGTGAAAATAAAGAAAGGAAGATCAGTGAGGAATGTGTTACGATGATCCAGGCGAAAGAAGAGGGCATGGATAATTACCATGTCATGGAAAGGAGAAGAATTTCTGGGGGGCAGAGAGAATGAGGATCTTTAGCTTTCCCTACTACTATCTCCTTCATTTACGACTTCCACCATAAGAACCTCCCTTCTCATCTACCTAAAATAATAATCTAAGTTAAAAATGGCGGGCTATGCAAATAAAGATGCAAGACAAATTCTCTGGTTCCCCACTTCCAAATGGCCTACCTGGCTACACCCCACCTATATACAAATGCTGGAGCCACCAGTAGGGAACAGCATGTACTCCACAGAGAGGGGACCCACAGAACATGGTGGGTCAAGGAAAGCACACTGAGCAGGGTGCCTGGGCGTCAGTGGACGGTGCATGCATTCTCTGGGTTGGGGAAGGGGCTGCAGTAGTTAACAGTGCTCTCTCCCAAAAATTTCTGGTTCAACTCTTTCAAGGCACATAGAAGGATCATATGTCCTTGTCAGTCTGGGCCCCTTGGTTATTACCAGGAGCAAAGACCTCTTGTCAAACCACAATGCACATATAGCTCAAACAAGAAGCCAATCTTTGTTCTTTGAGGCAGCAGAGATTTGGGGTTGTTCTGGCAGCACAACCTTGTCCATCCTAACCAAGTGACTGGTCAAGGCCACATGTCTGGTGCAATGAGAGGAGAGAAAGCCAGGTATGTGTGTGCTGAGTTTGAAGGACCTAGAAAAAAAGGAAGGGTAGGACAGTCAGATTAAATTGAAGGTGGCAGCCTCGAAAATGGAAAGACTTTTCTCTCATTTAAATATTTATGGAGCATCTCCTCTGTGACTATGTCAGGCAACTGCTCACACCATTCACTGGTCTCCATCTGTTACACAGACCAACACAACAGACAGGGTAAGGGAACAGACCCTACAGTCAGATTGCTTGGGTTTAGCTGGCTCCTCGATTACTCAGCTGTGTAACTTTGGTTCAGCCACTTAACCTCTCTGAGTCTTAGTTGAGTAAACAGAGATATTATTCATATCTGCCTATCTCACCAGCTTATGAGGATTAAATGAGATAATGAATAGAATTTATGCAGTCTGGTACATATAAGTACATATTAAGTACCCAAGCATTAACCATTATTTATTATTTATATTTCAGATTCCTAAACCCAGTATGTACGGAATACAGTATCTTACAATAATAATGGCTTATCAAAGGTAGGAAATCAAGATAATTTTAATGTCCTAACAGAAACCTGAGGATAAAAACAATATAGTGAAGCTAAAGCTGCATTTTTAAACTTGAAATTCACTTCCATAAAAAAGTAATAATGACTTTGGTTTGGTTAATAATGACAGAGGCAAAAGCATAATTAAAAGGTTACAAAAGTGGAAGAAAATGAGCATTTTCCTCAGTATGTCTTGTGTAGTCAATCACAAGTTGAACAGCAACAGAGCTGAAATCAACCCTATGCAATGATTATTTCAGCATGAAGCTCTTCTTCCTTCCTGCCCAATCTAACTGAAACAGAATGCCAGAGCAGCTGTTACCATGGTACCACCCTCATCACTGACGACTGACGGGGCGATGGTGCTTTGCCCTTCACAAGATAAAGCAACAAGAAAAGCTTAGTGGATACACACGTTTATATCTGATGCCAATCACAAATACTGTAAATGTTTTTGCACTTTTTATAAGAGTAATTTGAAAACATAACCAAAATAAGATGTCACATTACGTAAATGGTAAAAATGTAAGTTATAAGATTACTCATGAAATACATTTTCTTCCTCCATTTATACATAAGCATTACAGTCCACCTGCAAATAATTATTTCATTTCCAAAAGTTTTCTCTTCTTTAAAAGACAAGTACATGAACCTAGCCTTATTTGCATCAGATATTATTAATGTATATCTTTTATATTTATCAAGCAATGTCAAAATATTAATGAAAGTTACAAAGAAACAATATATTTTCAAATGAACCTCATCAAAATTGCTAAGTCAGAGAAACGTATTCATTCAGAGGAATCATTAGCACTTCCTTGGTATGACTTTGGTGCTTGAGGGTGTTTTTTTTAAAACAGACGGACTATTCTCAGGCCACGTGTTTCTGATAAGAAGGTGGGATTTCTGTGGTCCTAGACTCCATTAGTGCAGACAGGGCACAGCTGCGCCCATAATACTCTGATATTCCCAATTACAGGTATATACTGTTTATTTCAACGTGCACTGAAGAGCTGAGGGTTCAAACCCACAATTCTGCACTGTAAAAGGGATGCCTACCCGCCCTCCTCACAGGGCTTCTGGAGCTGACACTATTACAATGCTTGGCCATCCATTCATTATCACTCAGATCAAGTAGGGAGACTTTCACAAGCGTGTAAAGCCAACATGTGCTGGACAGGACACTTTATTTTTATTCTATATGCGCTTTGGCTCCCTGGTGCCGAGGCAAACAGCTGTCATTCACATGTAGGCCTCTGCTAACACTTTCTGTAATTCCTAAGGGGCTTCCTGGCCTATAATTAGGCTTTCCAGCTGCCGCAGCGTACACTGCCGGGTGGAATTTAGGGCTCTCTGCCTTACAGCAGTCCCTTAAAAGTCCTCTTCAAGATGGTACTGCTGGAATGACATCGTTTAGAATTCAGCTTGGAGAGAAAATATGAATTCTTCAACCATTTGCTATGAACAGGTCTGTTCTACGAGAAGTTTGCTTTAAAATGAACTCTGAGCCAGCCACACGAGTAGGGAATTGAGACTAAGCATAAAAAATGGGGAAGTACAAAATAATACCAGAAACTTCCTAATTCAGAGTTGCAGAGAACATCAGTATTGACCCAGTTACAACAGCTCTCTCAGCCTTTTACGTAATTCTGCCTTCCAGGGACCATCACTAGGATTCAGTGAAATGGCACAGCAAGAGGAACTAACAGAGAGCAGGCAAAAATCTCACCCTGTTTCAAAAGACAGCTGGCAAGCCAAAGGCAGAAGCAAGTCAAGAAGTAAAAGAGGAAGCAAGCTTTAAACTGGAGTAAGTCTTTAAAACTAAAAAAGGTCTGACTTTTAAGAAAATGAAAACCTTTTCAAAACACATAGCACGGTCCACCACCCCCCGACTGTGGTCCAAGTCATCATGGGAAACAAACGAACAGGAGCAAACCTTCTCAACACAGGAGCGCCTGCTGCAATTGCAGAGGGAGGTCTGTGCATGGGGCCCTCCTCGGTCTCACAAATCATCTTTTCCCTGGCTAGAAAACGACTATTAAAATGAGCGGAAATTCAAGTGCCCACAAAAATTCAGATACCCCAAGAGCCGCTAAATGATACGGGGCGGGAAGAGGCTTTTCACTAACAAATGTTCCACGTGGTGCGGGTACCTCTGGTGTGTGGCGCACACTCGGGAGCCCCAGGGCCAGTGGCAGATATTCACACAGTCTACTGATGAGCTCCTCCTGGGCGAGCGACACCTGGACACAACTGGGAACTTACTTGGCTACCAAGTTCATCAACTTGAAAGAACAAGATAACAACTAAAACCAAGGGCTCATCTACTCCGTGGGCTTTTGAAAGTTAAGAGGATACTTTATATTTAAGGAATGGATGTGAGGACCAGCTCTGCCACCCAAATGAGGACTCCTCCTGATCATGTCTGTTATATGAAGGAAGCATCTGGGAATTCTTGTTCCTCTTACTCATTCTATTGACTAGTGCGAGAATTTCCCAAGCCAGAAATCACAGGGGCAAGGAAGCAGTGGGTCCAGGCTGGTTCCAGACATTACCAGTTGTTTCCCACGTGAATTTTTCAATAAACTGAAGTTACTTCTGCTAGTACAAAAAAAAAGGCTTTAAAACTCCCTTTGATGGAAATAATTGTCAGTGTTCTTTATACTCCCATGACTTCCTAAACCAAAAATGCTCAACACTGTGAACTTCCAGCACTACCACCCCCTTCACAGCATGGGCCAGACTACTGTCCTGGGTATCAGTTGGTATGAATTCGGGGAATGCAAACTCACTTTAAGATTAGCCTAAGAAAGACAATTAATGAGACTTTTTTTCAACTCAACAGTCAAAATTTATACATTTACACTACTACACATGTCTATTAGCAGAGACAACCAAGAGTTGATTATTACACAAAATCTGCTGACCAAAATAGTTAAAACCAGAGTACAAGAAGTTCTCAACTCTCAATTAATTATATTCCAAAATCTTATCTGTAAAATGGTTGTAGAGGCAAAAATCCTGTTTTCCACAGAAACAGTGTCATAAATTATAGGTAGGCATCCAGGACTGCCTGTGAAAGTCTTACATCAGAATGTATGAGGACAGTATTTTAGTAGAATCCCTAAGAGCCAAGCGACTCCTTAAACCCAGCAGGGACTGCATCTGGGTGCTGTTCTCAAGACAAGCAACATCAGTTTGTCTATCTGGCTCATGGCTCTATCATCAAACATTTCAAGCAGTCCTCGGAACATATTAGGCACTGAATATTTGTGAATGAGTGAGTGATGAATGAATGAATGAGGGAACGCACCGACCGCAACCTGAGAGTCTAGTAGAGTGAAGGTTTGCATGATCCCACAAGAAGAAATACTCAAAGCAGTCCCAAGGAAAGAACAGAGGGACAGGTAGGGGTTGATCTCAATCCAAATGTTTTAACAATGGAAACGGTTTATATGCACTTAAAAATTAACCATGATTTTTAAGCTGAAAAAATTTCCCTCTCATATTACTGGAGCCCCAGTATGGCTCCACTGTCAAACTCCAATGTCAAGTTTTTTGGGTATTCCCTCAGAAATGTTCTAGGCATGGTCAAGCACAATATGTACATGAAAACCGTACACACACATGGTTCTACCTTGCTTCATCCATCAGCCGTATGGGGCACAGCCACCACCTTCACCCCTCAAACACGCCCTCCTCTAGGATTCCTGACACCAGGCTCCTGGTTCCCCACCTCACTGACTGGCTTGGTCTGTAGACACTGGAGAGCCTCAGGGCCAATCCTTCAAGCTCTGCTCTTCACCTACACTCAGTCCTTGAAGGGCTGGACCAATCTCAGGGCTCTGGATATTGTCACCATCGTCCCTTACCAGGATCAGCAGCCTGAGCTCCCAACTGGTCCCGCTGGCCCTCCCCTCTCTTTTACAGTCTTCTAGAGTTCATCTCTTAAAATACAAGGTCAGGTCAGGGATTCCTCTGCTTGGAAGCCCCAATCACTTCTCACCGCACTCAGGGAAGCCGAGGCCTTGCCACTTGTGGCCCTATTTCTTGTCTGGCCTCACCTCCTATTTCTCTCCCTCTCTCTGCTGCAGCCACAGTGGCATCCTTGCAGCTCTGAAGCCACAAGGCCCCCCCCCCCCCCACACTCTACAGAGGGCCACCCTTGAGCCACTTCAGGGCTTTGCTCCCATGCACCTCTTTCGCCAAAGACACCCCCAACTGCGTTCTCTGAAATCCCAACCACCCTTCCTGTCCCTCTTCCTTGCTTTATTTCGCTCCATAACACTCATCAGACCTCCCATATTCTATATTAATTTATTGTTTCTTTTCTGTTTCTCGCCTCTAGAGAATAACCTCCAGGACGGTGAGGATTTTTATCTGCTTGTCCCCTGTTCTATCTTCAATTCCTAGAGTAATGCCTGGCACTCAATGATAGGCACATAATAAATATTTGCTGAATAAGCCAATGAATGAGCATATTTTGAAAACTATTTTCTAACAGTTCCCTTATTAGACGGATAGAGCAATCTCCTTCTATTTCACACTGACTGGTTGCCCATTGTAGGGATGCAAACATTTATGCAATTGGTCCCCTCCTGATGGACATTTAGGGCTACCCTATTCCTTTGCTATTTAGAAATGGTACTGCAACAAACATCCTTCTACATGGACACATATTTGCAGTTAAAAAGGAGCAAATATTAAACCAAAAACATTTGAGCTTTTTCTTTGTAAAATATCTCAAAAGTTAACAAGTATATGCAGAAGCTCACTAAACAGTGAACCCATTTGTTAGGCAAATTAGCAGGCAATCTGTTTGCTCAGCAAAGACTCCAGCTCAGATGTGTCTCAACTGACATCCCACAGTGAATTATCACAATAAAATTATAGAGTGGAGAAAAGAAAAACTGCAGGGAAAACGACTCACACTAGGCTTCTAGGCTTCGAGGAGAGGAAAAAAAAGACTGAAACAACAACAAAAAAGCCCCACGGCTGTTGTTCGGCAAAAGCACACATCACATTCCCAGCAAAGCCAGTCCCTGGCACAGCGCTGAGCGTGGCCAGCTCACAAGGACAGACGCAGAAATGCACGTGGAGGTCTTGACGAGGGGTGGGGGTGGGGATCGTGCAACAGCTTACAACTTCCAGTAAAGTAAGAAATCGATTATGATGGAACTCCCGCCTCTTCAACCCTGTTCCACCCATCCTACAACTCAGTTACACCTGATGGGTCCAGACTGTTTCTCGTATTTCTCCTCTTCAAAAATTCTCAGCGAAACAGTCACTTAATTATCACCTGTAACCAAGAATTGCTATACCTCAACAAATCAAATGCCAAGTATGTTTTAAGAGCAGAAGTTGGTTCCTCTGAAACTGCTGAATGCCTTTTTCAAAAGAAGGTGCTGGAGCTGCCAGCTCCACGTCCCCCACCCTCAGGATCCCTAAGGGGACTCTGCAGAGCAATGCTGGGATGCTGTATGAGGACGCCTTTGCCACTGTCTCCTCACTGAATCACTGGAGGGACCTCTGCTGGAGGTGGTGGTGGGATTGCCTGAATTTCAACCACGAGGTCTGTCCAACACCCAGGACAGTCTGTTTTCCCTTAGAAAGGATTTACCTTCCTTACCCTGAATTTGAGGCAGATTCGGCTGAGTAACCATCGTTAACTCTTCCTCCGGTAGTTATTCCACAGCTTCACACCGTTCAGTTTTCACAGAAATGCTAGAGTGACGAATGTCATTATCTGTGTGGCACTGTACGAGTACTGGGGAGCACAGGCAAACCCACCATGTCCACGTGGGCCCAGAGAGCAAACCTGCTGGGGATGCGACCACTTTGCCTTTGGAGGCAAGTCAAGGATCTTGTCCATGGTCCACTCCTGCATTTCCTACTGCACTGTGGGGCCTCATGACAGACTGACTAAGGAGGACACACAGAAATCGACAATGTCTCCAAGGTGTCAAACAAGAGACGCCCAGAAAGAAATATGCTTCAAATCAAGGAGAAAGTGATCAAGGCCAAATAAACTAGATCAGTAGATTTCTGAGTTGTGTAAGTTGGACATGCTTCTGAGTCATAGAGCATTAACTTAGAAGAGACAATCAAGCTGCCTGCCTCGTAAGAGACAGGAAAGGAGCCAGGTCATGGAGATGGAGGGCCTCTCCGTGAGCTAAAATGTTCTGGTTAGAAAATGCCAAAGTATAATAATATATTTTCCATGTGAATATTACTTTGTTATTAAGATTACTGTCAATCCAATAAGAAATGAAAGATAAACAATAAACTGTTCTTCCACTTAAAATATCTTCCAAGAATTTAAGCCCAACGTTTCCATAATCAAAATGCTGTTTAAAGAAAAAATATCTAAAAACTGGTAATATGAAATCAGATTAATAACAAAACAGGCAGTAACATTTAGCTTCTCCCCAACTACGTTACACAGATTATCACTCTTAGTGACATACATTATTTGGGGAACAAAATTTGAAAATGCTGCACTGATTAACTTTGGTTTTATTTCTCTTCCAGCAAAAATCTCTCATGCAGCCCTCCCCCATCCCCACGGTAAAAAGAGTATGAAGCTGGAACTTCCACTCAGGACCTACGGATAGGGGATAACAGTCACCTACCCACGGTGTCACAGGCTTCCAGACAACAGGAGATCAGACTAGAAATCAGCTCCTGTGGGCAGAGATCTGGTTTTTGTTGACTGCCAAGTAGAAAAGTGTCTGGAGTACAACAAGCGCTCAAGAAATATTCAGTAAGTGAATGAATGTCAAGGACTAACTCAGCCAGCACTCAAAATGTTACTGCGATGAACTCAGTCATAAAATACGGAAATACCGACAAGTAGTTTCAACATTAGCTATGAACAACCCTAATCATAACCCACGATATTAATAGTTAAACATTTAACTTGCAGCAAGAATGCAATTAAACATTATCAAACAACGCACCTCAGGAGGTTGTTTACAAGTAAAAGGTTTATCTCTGTAGAACAGAAACATTTACTCCTTTCAATGCCAAACAGATGTTTATAGTTACAGTACAATAACAACACAACCAACGTCTATCTGTAGGTATAAATGGTGATCCAGAGGGAAGAAGGCGTCTCTCATGCAAGGTGCTCCACAGTAGACTGCCTTTTAGAGACTCTATCCGTTTCATCTTCCTGTAATCCACCAGCTTCAGAAATACCCCAGCGCAGTCCCCAGCCTGTTCACCGTTCAATTCCATCACAGTCCAAAGCCCTCAGCGCACACACTGATCCCCTCACTTTTTGACTACGTCTAATTTAGTGAGCTGAAAAGATGAGTAACTAAAATTGCTCTTAAAAGTCATCCTAATTGACGTCAAATCTTAAACAACAATATACAACAATCAAAGCGACAGATACAAAATAATGGACAAGTTTTCCATTTTACCACAATGTACCATAAATCACATTATACAGACTATTTCAACAGTGAAAGGGAAGTAACATTAAGGATTGAGTATCAAAAACATCGTTGGTTTAGCAAACAGAGATGTAAAAAATGACCAACCTCCACTAAAATCTTTCATAAGGACAGACATAAATACTACATGCATTATAGAGGGCAGCAAATGCCCTGACAGCGTACCCTGACATTACTGAACATGAAATGGTGTTAGCCAGGGCAACCAAACCAAAAATTACCCATAATGGTTTCCAAACAGAAGCTACTCGAATGCAGATCACTTCAAGGTGTTCTGTTTCCTCCAAGTCTTCTTTTGATTCTAGGCCACCACAGCCTTCTTATGAATTGTCTTTTTTCTTCCTTAAACTATTTAAATTGGGTTTTTGTCAATTGAGACAATAAATCAACTCCAAATCAGAAATGGACTGATACTAGAAAACTGATATAATGTATAATGTTGCAAAATAAAATGTAAATTTCTTCCATTTGAATTTTTAAAATACATCCAATTTCTAAAACTTTTCATATCCGCTGGTATAAGCTTATTAACTGACCTTTTTGAGAATAACTGTCCAAGATCATATCCTTACTACTTTTTTTGTTTTAAAAATCGTTCTTTAAAAATAAAACCACCAGGGGCCAGCCCGGTGGTGCAGTGGTTAAGTTCGCACGTTCCGCTTCTCGGAGGCCTGGGGTTCACCAGTTCGGATCCCAGGTGCAGACATGGCACCGATTGGCACGCCATGCTGTGGTAGGCGTCCCACATATAAAGTAGAGGAAGATGGGCACGGATGTTAGCTCAGGGCCAGTCTTCCTCAGTGAAAAAGAGGAGAACTGGCAGGAGTTAGCTCAGGGCTAATCTTCTTCAAAAAAAATAAGTAAATAAGAAAAAGTAAAAAGCCACCAAGACTTAAAAAATAAAAATCTTTATGTTTTATTTAAGTACATATGCATATATATACAAACATAGCCCTAAAATATTAAATATTAATATACATGTGTATATGTTGCCCTAAACATATTAACTAATTTAATTCTCACAACAAACCTATGAAGTGGGTATGATTATTCTGCCCAATTGAAGAAACTGAAGGACAGAAAGGTATTTAACTTTCCTCTGGTCATATGCATAGTAACTGGCTGGGCTCTTAACTACTGTATTATATTGCTAATAGCTGCTTTTCTACTATCCATAATTAACCAATATAAACAAAAAAAATTTCCATTGGTCATTTTCAGGAAACAGGGCAGCTCCAGAGACCTCAGGGAGTCTACTTTGCTAAAACATGATGTCATCTCTCTTCCTGACATCATGCTTTCTAGGCCAAGCAAGAAGGCCACATTCTTCTATCTCAACCACTCAAAAAGTTAAGGCTGCCTTTCCTCCATCCACATGAAGAGTCTCCAGGGAGGATCTGTTGGGCTGGCCTGGATCACACGCTTGGCAATGGAGAAGCATGGTCTAGGTCACCTGTCTATCATTTTAGCCAGGAAGAGGCAAACTATACTGAGAGCCCCAAATTATCACAAGAAAGGAGTGAGGGGCAGTTCTCCAAAGCAATGGGGAGGAGGTGCTGGTCAGACTGAAAGATGCCCAGCATAAAACTTAACACCGTGAGATCAACTGTCTAGCTTATTTCAGTTATTCACTTTTAATCATTCATTGTAGAAAACTCAGTTTTAACACAGATATACCATATTTCATTTCATTCCACTTAAAATGATAGACAAATGTGAGAGCAGTCAAGTAACAAAGGTCCCCTCTTTCATGCCCATCCTTACATCTGCTCCTGCCTGGGCATAATAAGAGCAGGGCCTGACAGCTGAGTGGTCAGTGTCGGGCCCAGACAACTAAAGCAATGAGGAGCTTACCCAAGAGGGAAATGATGGCCTAGGAAAACTTTCACACGGACCAGCACTGTTCCACAGACTGGCATTTTGAAATCAAATTTATAAAGCATGAGTAATATTGATAATAATCCTTCCAGTAACACAGTGAGGTCAACTTTACTACAATTCCTATTTTGAATACGCACTTAGCATGCACGTAAACGTGACATATACCCAATGAGGCTAGTATTACTATCCACACTTTACAGGTGAAGAGGCTGAGATTAAGAGATACTAAAGAACTTGCCTATGACTGCGCTGTTAGTAAAAAGGGACTGAGCTGGAACTAAATGTAGAGATTATATAACATATAAAGATAATTTACTGCATATCACAAATCTGGCCTAAAGCTTTGACAGTGATTATAATACACATAAATATCATATACATACTATAATCATAATATACATGCAGGATTATTATATAGATATTATTATGCATGACACATAATACAAAACATATAAAATAAAGATTTACAAATATCTTCTTAGAACCTAAAGACCTAAGGAGAAAGATTTTACAGGGCACAGGCCTCCTAAATCTTCACTTAAAGAATATTTAAATTGGTATCTTTTCTACCACTCAATCAACTTCCCTTATCAGGCAGGTGCATTAAAATCATTGCAGCACCTTTGGCACCTCGTCTAAGAATTTACCATCTACAGAAACAACAGTGAATGAATGCATATTTAATGCTTATGAGGATTGTAATGATGCTGGTATTTCTACTGAAATGTTTTTCAACCTCATCCTCTTTTTAGTGTCAGCTAAAAGAACGTCAAGAAACAAGACAGCTCTATCAAGCAATTCCATTTTACTAGAAAGGCATAAAAAGAATTACCTACGTCATCATAGAATCTTTAAAAGGAGCTTCAAAACATCAAATTTTCTGATCTGGACCTAAGACAGAATCTTGACTGCGATGCTGAAGAATAATAGCTTCAAATTGAGTAACAGTTGTTATCAGACATCCTAAAACCAGTGAAGCCAAACACAGGTGGATCCAAAGAGGTGGAGCACCTGTACATCTTGGTCAAACCCAGTGGTGTGGGCCGTCCGCTGACGTAGTTCACAGGGAGTGATTCTGGAGGGCGCAGGTCCCCCTCATCTTTAATTACTCGACATATCTAAGTTGATATCTTCTTTACCACTCACAGTCAACTCCCCTTTATCAAACAGACACATTCAACTCATTATACTGATCTTAGAGCCTCATCCAAGAACAAGTCACTGCTGGCATCAAGATGAAAAGAATATCACTGAAAATAAATTTAACAATGAAGAGAGGCCATTGAATTTCACCAGCACTTCCTGAGTATGTGAGACTAAAGAGAAATTCCAGACCTCTACCCTCGTGAAGTCTAGACATGATACCCAAATTTAGAGAAAACCTTAATTTCCTATAAAGAAACAGAAATAGGGCAGTAACAAAAACTTTCTTTTGAATAAGAAATCCTTCAAAATTAAGTTATAAATGATTTTGCCAATAGGAAAACACAAATACCTTTATACTTCAGAATAATTTCCTACAGTAGTCCAAATGAAAAATTAGCATTCACTTTTCTTTAATTAGAATGCATGCCTGGGGCGGGCCCCGCGGCCGAGTGGTTAAGTCCGCTTGCTCCACTTTGGTGGCCTGAGGTTTCGCTGGTTCGGATCCTGGGCATGGACCTAGCATCACTTATCAGGCCATGCTGAGGTGGTGTCCCACATGGCACAACCAGAGGGACCTACAACTATAATATACAACTATGTACTGGGGGCTTTGGGGAGAAGAAGAAAAAAAAAAGGAAGACTGGCAACAGATGTTAGCTTAGGGGGCAATCTTACCAAAAAAAAGTTCCTAATGTCGTCCATCTGTGTAAATGCTTCACCCTGACACATACTTTAAAAAAGAAGGTATGCCTAATCAAAACCTCACTCATCCACTTGGTGTTTAACAGAAGAGCTCAGAATTGGAAACCAGCTGCACTTTGATTTTCCCAGCACTGAATACAAAGAGTGAAAATGAGAGGCATACAGGTTACTTTCCAAATTTAAGACAATGGAAGGTTCATCAGTAAGAAAAAAACCCTGTTCACCTTAGACTGCTAAAACTGGAAAGGGAAGAAGAGGGCAGGCCAGATGGTATGTCTGAAAAAGTAATAATGCAGAAATGCTAATTCTTGGAGGGCAGAAAATTACCGTAACAAGCATAGAGTCCCAAGCCCACTGTCACTCTGCGAGGCCCGGCTGAAGTCACCGTCAGTGCAGGGAGGTCTCGATCTGACACAGGCCACTCCCTTTAGGTCCAAGAAGATCCCTTTGGCCCTACAGGAAGCGCTTCTCCTCAGGAGTCTCACTTTTTAAGGTTGTTTACAATCCAAAGCTAAATCACTTTTAACAAAACTGTAATGCTGTAAATGAAATTTTGAAGATTGATCTAGAATTCTCCTTCCTGAGTTCAGGGGATTGTTTCCTGTTATATTTTAAACAACGCCCTCATTTAAGTATTTACGGAGCACTGCTGCAAGGGCTGGGTCCATGGAGAATAGACAGACAGACGTCCTGTCCTTATGAAGCTGATGTTCTGGTCGGGGGAGACATGTCATAAACAGAAATATGTAAAATACGTAGTAATACGAAGAAAGAGTAAGCAGGGCAGGGGAGCACTGTTGGGTGGTGGGGGGGCATATGTGCAAGGAGCAAGCTGTGCAAATGCGCTGGGGGAGAGCGTTCCAGGTCGAGGGGACACTGAGCGACACCTCTCTGAGGCAGGAAGCAGGAGCCTGTGCAAGGATCAGTTAGGAAGCCATGAACCCTGGGCTAGAGCATCAGCTTCGAGAATAAGAAACATACCCTGGAAAACGACCGATGTGAACACATATGAGTCTCAGACACAGTGCTGAACAGAGGAGGAGACTTCAGCCCCCCATTTAAAGGTTTTTAGACATTAAAACACCACAAATAACTTACTGATCCCATAAATAGTGATGTGGAAAAGAACAAAGAGACTTTACGGTCACAACAAACACGAATTCAGAAGCGTGGCTACTTCTAGGAGGAAGGGAGGTACAATTGTGGAGAACTCGGAGATTAAGCAATTTGGGGTTTTTCTTAAGCTGATGTTAGATATACAAGTGGTCATTATATTATTATTCACACTTTTCGTCTGTCAGAAATATTTTGCACTATTTTTTAAAAAGAATCCTCAACTCTCTCTCAGTATCCTCTGGTTTCTTAGTTAATCATCCATGGGTCATCTTGATGTTTATCTCTGACTAATGGACAAGACATCACCAATATTGCTGTTGAGCTATGATCAAGAATATTTTATCACTGGTAGAATCATTTCTGTTACTCTGAGGAGAAATGGAGAAAATTAATGGCATTAAAAAGCTGTCATCACCTTTCTGGCACTGTGAAACTACACACTACAGCCTTTTATGATCTACAGAAAAGGGCCACATAAAAGGATATATGGGAAATCTATGTTTAGTGCTTTAAAGTGAGCTGCCTATCACAACTTTAAATACAGCCCCTCATCTACACAGGAGGAGGTATTTTTAGCAACGTCACCTTTGCTTCTCCATATACCTCTTTAAAAGAATAACACACTGTGGATAAACAGAGCCCACGTATGAATATACGTATAAACACGTCACGCATCTCAGCCCTCACCTCCCGCGTGGAAAGGCCGGCTGCGCCTCTGGCTCAGCCCGGCGTGGAGCTGTCCGGCTGGGGAGCTGTGTGCAGCGCTCTTGCTCTTCCCTACTTCCCTTTCCCTCCTCACCCACACGGTTTGCTCCATCCTCAGGACGCAAGGGGTCCAGGAGGGAGAGGAAGGCCAGGAAGCGCAGAGCCTGCGCCGCTCTTGCTAAGCTCCTCCCTGCGAGGTCACCACGCCAGCGCAGCCCAAGGCAAAGCTGTGGCAGGCGCAGGACCCCCTGGATGCTAGGGAGCCCTGGCACTGCTCCTCCCTGAAACGTTTCTCAACGCCTCTCGCTCTTTCCCGTCTACTTTCCTCATTTGCAAATTCCCTTCACTCTCCCTCTCTCTAGGGCCTCATCTCCCACGGCTCTAAGGAGCACCCCATCTTAAGGATTCCACATCTTGATCTTGCAGCTGGACCCCTTGGCCTGCAGACTCCTGCGCAAAGGCGCCTGCACTCTCTTCCTGGACGTCCCGCAGGCACCTCCAGCCCACCTCCTGACCTCTACCACCTTCACCAACCCCACCACCACCTCGGGCCTCCCTGGGTGCAAGTGCCCTCACCCTCAACTCCCAAACCCACCACACCACCAAGCCTGGAAATTCCACTTCCTAAGCTCTACGTGTAAACATTTTTCAAATGATTCAGGTCCCTCTGATGAGGATTTTAGGCTGGTTAATTTTAAAACTTCAGATGAGAAGCAGGCTCCGAGGAGTGGAATTTGCTTGCCCTTTGATCAGAGACAGTTGCATTTGTGAAGGAAATCTCCATGCCTCCCTCTCTGCCCCAGGAGGAAGGGGGGATGGCCTTATCTCTGGAAACTCTTAATGGGGAAGGCAAGGACTTAAGTGGTTTACTGTCTGGCAACCTCATGTAACTGACCCCCCCACAAATCCTCCTTTGTCTTTAGCTGAGGATAATATTTAAGCAGTGACTTCTGCCATTTACTCAATCCGGTTTGATTCTTATCTAAAAGTTGTGGGACCCCCAAATGGCCAGACCCTACAGGCACTGATACCATTTTAACTTTTGTACATATCCCTTTGTCTTGTAAAGAGAGAACTCACAGACCTATGCCTTAAATTTAGCCTCACTCTCCACCCAACTTTGCAGCAGAAGCAGCAGCAGAAGTGGCAGCAGCAACATGCTGGCAGCAGCTCCTCCTGCCCGTGGGCCCTGTCCCCACGCAGCAGCCTGACTGCCCATGGGTCCTGTCCCCATGCTATTCTATTCTCTAAATAAAAGAGCACTACTGCCAGATCTTAAGAGTCTAAGAAATCTTTCTTTCCACTCCTCGGCTCACCGACCCCACATCACCTCCATCTCTACCACCACTTCCTTAGTTCAGACCGCCCTTAATTCTTGCCCGGACAATGATATTGCTATTGGTTACTGAGGACTTACTATGTGCCAAGGACTTACACACGGGGTTGCTGTAAGGACTGATATACCGTGAAGTGTGATTAATTTTACTTTACAGAAAAAGGTGAAGTTTTTAAGGTCAAGCATTTCCCAAAGTTCTAACGCTAGACTGCTGTGGAGGCAGGATTAACGAGTTTACTGATTCATTCATTCGCTCAAAGGAAATGTCATCATCGTGACGGTAACGGTCCCTCACCAGTACTGTACAGGACTCAGAGGAAATATTTATTTCTCACTAAAAATAATGATGTAGATATAGATTTGCATACATGAAAAAGCTTCCAGGGACATAGTATTGCATAAAAAAGAAAATGGTTACATATTGGTATTTGAGTTAGAAGTCTGTTCACGTAAAACATCACGTACTGCCAATGCATCTGTACAGAGGCAAAATAAAGTCGCTGCTATTGACTAGGCATTTACCATATCCCAGCTACTATGTTCAGTGCTATGCATGTATCAGATTATTTAATCTTCATGTCCTTGAGATCTAAGCATTACGGCCCTTTTATAAATGAGCAAACAGACTAAACGAAGTTAAGCGACTTGACCCATGTCACTCACTGATTAAAGAGCACGACTGGGAGCCCAACCCAGGTCTGTGTGATTCCAAGACCCCAACAGGCTGTTACGCACTCAGAGAGCAGGTCTGGAAGGCTGTTTGCAGAAACACCATCAGCTGTCTCTAGATGACGAGATTTCCTCTTTCTGTTTTGCAGTATTGTCAGAATATATTTTAAAGCGAGCGTGCATTATTTTTAATATCTGAAATGAAAAAGATGTTATAATTGGAAGGATCAATAAGAATGAAGATCCTTCCATCTTCTGTAGATCTCATTTTCCACCCTAAATGGTCCAAAAGTAGTATTTAACCTTCAGCTAACTATGACCACAAATAACTTAGGTGGTGAGTTGCCAAAATATCCACCGAGATGAAAAATCATTACATTCAATTCTCAAAATTTCTGGATTAGTCCATTAACAAAAGACCATGTGTCTCTAGACTCTGATTCTTCCAATACATCCTACATTTATCACCAAACAGTCTTGTTCCCTACTCAACTACTGTCAGTGGCTCCTCACTACCCAGCAAAGTGCAAAATATCCCTCAGTCTCACATCCAGAACCTTCCACAGTCCGGTCCCACACTCCCTCCCCAGACTATCGCCTACTACTCCCAGGATAAAGGTGATGTTCTAGCTAAATTTAGGCCTCTTGCCTCCTGGAATGTCCTATCTGGAATGTATTCTCAACGACTAATGTCTATCAAAGTCCAACCAACGTCCAAGGACCAAAATGGAAAAGTCAAAATGGAAAATGAAGACCACTCAAGAGATTTTTCTTATAAAGGGATGCACAGAAGAAACATTATTTAGTAATACACTAATACACAGAATGGGCCATGTAAATAAGCACTGAACATTATAAAACACTTTTTAAAAATTTTGCATAGCCAAGTGATAAAGTGTATTTGATAAAATCCATGGCACCATTAATTATAAAAGATAACATGTCATGCAGCACTGTGCCAATGAAGCTACGACTCACACACTGGGATTTTTATTCTCTAGTTCTTTAAAGAACTCTTTTAGATTTATTTAGGTATTCTATGCATACATCAACAAAATAGAAACAAAATAATCTGGCCTAGGTATTTCTAAAAATTCTGCACTCAGTCAGAATCCAACTCTTTTAATTGCATGCCACCTCAGTCACTGTGGCCTCTGCTCTCCCACACAATACCACCTTCTATGTGTCTTCACTGGGGATGAATCTTTCTTAGGAGCAGTGTGTTATTGTCTCCAAGATTTTTTTCCAATCAGCTGACACCCAATCTCCAATTCTTGATACACGCTCCCAATCAATGAATTAAGTTAGCGGCTTTCTCTCTGCCACATGGCTGACAGCAGTTGTAAGACATGGCCCAATTTCAGATGTTAAAATGTGAAAAAAAACCCCACTTTGTTTTAGAAATGATGAAATCTGGGGTCTGAATAACACATACAGAAACTCACTGTTTGAGAATGTAAAGACTGTTATGTATAAAAATGACCAAAGAGAGATCTACAACAGAAAACAGTTTTCTCTTCTTAGTCCAACGTCAGGATTAATATCATCGCCCAGGCCTAATCCATTTTCAGCTTCTGTCACACTCCCACCTGATCCCTCTCCTGTCCTGAGGCCCCTCTACACTGACGTCCTCCCTGACACCAAGGAGAGCCACCAGGAAAGGGGCAGGCCGCCTGCAGGTCTCCCAGAAAGAAGCTCTTCTTTCTCTCGGTGCCAGTGTTCTCTTCTCTGGTTCGGCAAAACCTCCAGAATCTATGCAGTTTGAGCCGCGGGAAGAGCAGCAGCCTTGTTAGGAAGAGGACCATGACAGTAGAGATAATGGCTGCATACACGAGGCCAGTAATTCTCATTTCCAAATAAAGCGGCAGTGCTTTTTAAGCCTTTTCAAATATTTCTGTAGTAAAGGGTAAGCGACAAACGGCCTCATTTTTTATTCAATTCCATAAATATTTACTCAACACCCTAAGTGTTTAGACCTGTACTTGGTTTGGGGTTGAAACTCCAAGAGAAATAAGTTCCTCTCCACATCAAGCACTCACTGAGGATAACTGGAGAGAAAAATAAACACATGATGCAAGTCAAATATCCCATTTGTTTTCTAGATCTAATACAGACCTGTCTGCTTGTTCTTTTTTTCCGTTTTAAGTTTATCAGGATGGGCTTATAAGAACAATGTATCAAAATGTCAGCAAACTAAACATTAAGTTGTCAGCTTTTTCTCTGTACTGCAAATTACAAAAGAATTAACGGTTTTGTGCTAATAGAAGCTTACAGTTCTACAGTGTGCAATTTAACCAGTCATCACATGGTCTAAAAATGCAGTACCAAAGACACCTCGCCAAGGAAGCTGCAGTTCTCGTTCCTGATTTCAGCTTCTCTACTTGTGTCCTCTTCTCATGTTTTTTCTTCCCTCTGCTTTACAAATGTGCTCTGGAATAGCTATATAGGTAAGTGCGAACTGCCCAGACCTCCTATGCACTACACGATACACTCACATGAAAAAATGACAGTCATCTTACCAAGGAGGGGCAGAAAAGACAATGCACATCTGCAGCTACTCTGTGGCTCTCCATTTCTTTACGTTTCACACCACATTAAATTCAGAACTCAAAACATAAATAAACTTTACAGTTTAAGAATTTCACACTTCCTCTTATAATTTATTTAATACTAATTTTGGTGAAACGTGTCTGTGATCATCTCTGCACTAGAAGTCTAAGTTAGGATTAAAATGCTAAATCACGAAATAATGTGCAAATAAAACAAAACTTAAATGGTAATCGATTACCCCAAATCACTGCAGATATCTTCTAACCTTGTGAAATCTCCAGCTTTTTCCATTTTTTCCAATTGTCAGCTGCGACCACATCACTTAAAAATAAATCAGAAAGAACACTGCCTATCCAGAAAATAAACTATATTTATAGGCACCACTTACTTTAAGATAATACTAATAATCTAAACTAAGAATTTAGCATTTTATTTATTTTAGTACAATGAATAGTAACAAATGTAGTGACTGACTCTATGCATAAATAAAAATATCAACTCATTACTCTCGTTCTTTACATAATTTTTTAAATGGCTCTTTTTAAAGATTACAGCATTTTCCTCAATAAAAGGAATATTCAATGATTTGTACTATTTCACAAAAAACCTCTCTTCCTTGATCTATGAAACACACTTTCCCATGCATTCTTGCATTCACGTCTACCTTGCAATTCTCCAGACAATACCTTATGGCGCAGCTCAACTTGAGAAAGGAGAGTCTCATTCATTCATCAGGCAAAGTCAAAGCCAGCAAGATGCTTCAGACTGTCTGGTTGTGCCTGCCCCACCCTTGTTTCCTTTGAGCCATAGTGATGTCACAGCAGGCAGGGCAATGACTTCACTGCTCCAGTCCTTGCTTCTTGAGCACATAATTCTTTGCAGCCAAGGCAAATCAAATGACAGCAGAATCCTCCAGTAGCGTCTGTTAACTCCCAGCAAACTGGCAGCTGGCTAGCCTTTTGAAAGAAATAGATGCAGCAACTGCACCATTAAAGACGTCTCTAAATGAAGCGGTGCTAAAGATAAGTTTGATTCCTGGTTTTCAATACTAAGTCTGTATTCCATAAGAAAGCTGGCTTTCAGAGGAAAACTGTGGTTGGATATTCAGAAGAGACTATGGGAACTAAAGATGACCAGGGTGTCGAAGACCTAAGAAAACCTTCTCTTCATTATAGTCAAATTCTCACGGAAAAGAAACATGTTATTTACTTTTCAGCCCACTCTCAGAGTTCTAGTTTACTGAAGAGGGCATGAATTCTAATCTGTGAACTTTAAGACTTTTTTTAAAGCAGTAACTTAAAAGATGAATATACAACATGGAAGCAAACACCTTGGACAGCAAATGCCTGCCACACTTGATCCAATGTACAACAGACCCACCACGGAGCCACAGCATCCCAACGGCAGCGCAGAGGGCTGCCTCTCTTCTACCTGGGTGCCCCTAACACATTTGACTAAACAGTCTTTAAAAAGCAATGCATATATAAAATAGCATCCTACCAAGTAAAAAAATCCCTCATTGCCCATTTCAACACAATTCAAAGCTGGCCAAAGTCCAAGCACTGCACAAAAACTGACAAAAACTGCTTGTAACCTACATTGCATTCATTCAGAAGAAATGACTTACAAATCAGATGTAAATATTTCACTGAGACACTGACCTTTGACCTATATCTTCTGAATCCTTCCCTAGAAGGGGTTTACCAATTAAAGTGGCTCCTCTTCTTGTTACTGATAAACCGTTCGCAAAACATGTCCTGTTTTGCAAAAGTATCTGCCTAAAGCGTATTAGCTTTATGCAGTAACTTGGGCATCTGATATTTTGTTTTTCTAAACCATCAGAAACTCACAATGCAAACGAGACGATGCCTTCCGAAATTAACAAACTGAAGTTACCCTTCTCAATTCAGAATTTATTTCCTCTTGCAATAAACTTTGTTAGTCCAACTAAAGTTTTAAAAGTTTGATACCAAAATTAAGATGCATTTTTTTAAAAGCCCGGTCTGAGCCAACATATAAATCACCTCCCATTCCCCAGAGCTCACTCAAGCTGGATGTGCTCCCTTTTTTTAATAGGGATTTTCGGCTAAATTTGCTGTAATTGGTGCTACGTCCCGGGCTCCCAGATATAAGTTGAATTTTATCATTTTTGTTTCCTTCAGACTTTAAAAACCAGTGTAAACGCATAAAGAATGTTTTTGACACTTGGTGTGATAACTTCTAATGGGAAAGTTAACGCTATCAAGAGAAAACCCAACGCATCTGCCGCCTCAGAGCCTAAAATGGGCGAGAAAAGGAAGAGGGAGGCTATCTGCGAAAGGGATGCTGCAAGACCAACGTAAAAGGGCTGCACCACCACCTTCAGCCCGTGATGGAAGCACGGCAGGACCAGGACTGCCTGGCCCTCTCAGGACTTCTCCAGCCCGCCTCCATGCCTAACTAATAGCAAATGTTTTCTGCATCTATTTGTTCTGCAACAATCTCTTCACAACTTGAACCCTAGGCTGCAACTGAAGGACAAAATGCTAGAAAACTCTGGATCGGTAAATATAAAACCCGGAAAGGAACAAACACTCCCAGCGCAAAGGACCACATTACAATTTACTAGATAACCACACCCACCGCATTGCAGAAGCCACGAACTTGGGGGGGCTGCAGGGGAGAGGGGGAAGGGAAGAAGCGGGGCGAGAGGAGGGGAAATCCGAGAACGCCAGGAGCCGGGAAATACCCGCAGGGAATTGGCGGAGACCGCGACGCCGGCTGTCGGCAGCCGGGCCTCCCCGCGCCCCGCCGCGCAGACCCCCGAGGCGGCTCGCGGCCCCGCGGGCGCCAAGCGGGCGGCGCGCTGCCGGCGCCCGGGGAGCGCAGCAGGGGAGCGGGGCCGCGCAGGTGCCGGGCCGAGCACTCTCTTGAGGAGGCGCCCGCCCCTTGCCCGCGGCCGCGCGGCAGCCCCCCGCCGTCCGGGGGCCGCCGCCCCAGCTCGAGGAGAGAGACAAGTTACCGAAAGCGGCCGGCCAGCTACGGGGCGCCGAGGCTTCGGGCGAGCGCCCCGCGCCGGCCCCGCCCGCCCCCGGCGGCGCCGCAGTGTCGCCCCCAGCCCCCGCCCTCGCCCCACCCCAAGGGGTAACTTAAAACATGGCGCCCCGAACGGGGGCTTTAAGTCAATTGACAGAGAAGGGACGCGGCACCGCATCGCCCATCT
>NC_060275.1:62802561-62865892 GCF_021613505.1 Equus quagga | reverse complement strand
AGGAGTGCGCAGTGGGAAAGGGGGTGCTGTGTCAACAGCTCAGCAGCTGCACCTTCTCCATAGGCTGAGTTCTCACAGAGTGTTCAGGCTGCGGAAACAGGAGTAGGTTAGTGTGGTGGATTCTGGGACCGGTGTCTATCCTCCACTAACTACTTAATTTAATTAAGTAAGTAAATGAATGAATCTTGCCTGCCTCAGTGTTCCCATCTGTAATGGGGACAATGAGACTAATACCCCCCTCATAGCACTGTTGTCCTGATTAAACGAGTTTAGTTCGTGTAAACTGATGTTGAGCACATAGTAAGCGGTCACCAAATTTAGCTTTCATCCTTACTAGTCCTAATGTCTTCTCCTAGCTTGTTACACCCACTTTCCAGGTCTGTTCATGTTCACCAGGATCTGCATGGGACCGTATCTGCACTTAATCTTTCTGAAACGGGATTACAGGCTCAGTTGGGGTTGAACTATGCCTCTCCACATGCATAGCCTCACTGCTGCTCGGTATCGCTAGCCTGTCTCTGGGAGAGGGAAAGCACTTTCTCCATTGCTGCTTTGCTCATTTTCCAATAGCCAGGGCCTTTTCGGTTCAGTTTGCTCCAGAACCTAGATTTCAAACTCATGTCGCTCTACGGTCAAATTAGAAGTTTGTAAAAACAAGAGGCCGTTCTTCACACTGGAAGTCTGAGGGTTTCACAGAAAGGACTCTCAAGCCATTTTAATTAATTCATTCATTGATTTTATTTATTTATTTTGCTGAGGAAGATTTGCTCTGAGTTAACATCTGCTGCCAATCTTCCTTTTCTTTTTGCTTGAGGAAGGTTAGCCCTGAGACAACACCTGTGCCAGTCTTCTTCTATTTTTGTATGTGGGTCACCACCACAACATGGCTTGACGAGTGATGCAGGTCTGCGCCTGGGATCCAAACCTGCAAACCTGGGCTGCCAAAGTGGAGTGTGCCGGACTTAACCACTGTGCCATGGGGGCCGGCCCCTCAAGCCTTTTTATCGCATCTCTACAAAAGAATAAAGAAACCGTTATCCCAAAGTCGAACACAGGACACAAAGATCTCACTCCTCTTTCCCGGTTCCTTCCTTATTCATCCCTCTGCCAATAAAAAACACCACAACAAACAAAAGCATGACAAAAGAAAGCAATAAACTAAGCACTAGATTTAGCAAACAAAAATACTATGTGGTACGTACCCTAAAAACTATTTGTTGTCTATCTGACCTTCAGATTAACTGGACATCCTGTGGTTTATCTGCCTCCCGACTGCAGCATACCTTGGTAGCCTCACAATTTCTTCGTGGCACACGTAAAGGATAAAAGAGCCTGACAGAACAGAAAATAGGAAATGCAATAGTGGATCGAAGCCTCATTGGATTTCTTTTGGAACAGAATAGGTAGGAAAAGAAAACACTGAGCGGAGCCTGAACAGAGCAATAGAACTTAGAAAAGCCTAAGAATGGCATTTCCACAGCTGGGCCTCGCATGGCTTGGGGTTTCTCACACTTAGCGGCTCCACGGTTTGTGTTGGTGGCCCTTCCCCCCGAACGCTGTGGTGCCGGAGGGACAGGTGCTTGCCTCCGCGTGCACTCCCCAGAGTCCTGCACAAGAACCCTGAGAGAGAACTGAGCACCACTTTCAGGAACTTCAGTTTGGAAACTAAGGGTAAACTCATGCTAGTGCCAAGTTCACGATCCAGCCCAATTCCTGTGTTTCTGAAACCTGGGAAGAGTTCGGGCCCAACTGCTTCCTCTACAGAGGAAAGAAAAGATGAAAGGCCTGAAGGGCCTCTCTCAGACCACATCAGACAGGGGCTTCTCCCTCCATTCCGGATCCCGGTGTGCAGCAGAGGCGGCCTTTGCTTCCCCAGCCCCGTTCTGTCCTGATGTTCCAAATCACCAGGCTCTCGATCACACACCTCCCAGGGGTTGTTTTCTCTAATAAGTAGGTTCATTTTTGTACATTGAATTTTCCCCTGTAGCCTGCACTTTCTACCATTTTCCGTGTACACCATCGAAGCGGGATTGTGAGCCTTATGAAATAATTGAGGTCTGAGATGAGAAATTAGGCCTGAAAGCAGATCAGGCTGAGTCTGGAAAGGACTTTGCAGGGAGGGCTTCATCAATGGAACAGCCAAGAAGAGACCCACAGCTCAGTTTGCCTCTGTTCCCAACACACCTCCTAGATGTCCACGCTAACGTCATTTCTGCTGTTTCTTACAATCCACAGGCACTACGGATAGGTGACTTGTCCTACTGAGAACTGGTAGGAACTCATATGTCTGATCTCCTTTGAAAATTAATTGTGATGCGAGCTCCTGTGAGCACCTGGCAGGGAAGAAAAAACGGAGACAAGGAACTAGTTTTCCAAAGTAAAGAAACATAAGATTCCAAGATTAGCGTTTGGTGACTGATCTCGGATTCATTCAAGAAGTCTTTTCATAAGCACCTCTTGTGTACCCAGCTCTTTGATTCTTGCATTTATGCACTCAAAAAAAATTTGTTTGGCTCCTACTAAGTTACAGTGAGACACTGGGGGGATAGAGTGGCGAACAGTGGAAACAAAGTCCCTCTCTCTGGGGTGGGGGGTGAAGGAGGCAGATAATAAACAGGGAAACAAACAAGTGAGAAAATTTCAAAACTTAATGAGTGTTACAAAGAAATTAAAAGAAGTTGCAGTGACTGGGCAGAGGGGCAGCAGGAGAGAACAGTTGGGCATTCAGGAAAGGCCTTACCAAGGAATGACATGTACACTGCGAGCTGAAGGCTGAAAAGGAGCTGACCATTTGAAAATGTTCCTGGGGAAAGAAAAGAATTAAGGCATGTGGCCTTATTAGCCTATAGTTTTGTTAGATTCATCAAAAAATAATTAGTTGCCAATGCAAGGGAAGAGAGTCAATCTCTAAGTGCTATGGGACTTTAGAAGAAAATGATCACTGATGAGAAAAAACTAGTTAAGGAATACGTCATGGATATGGATCTTGCCCTTGACCTGGAATATATTTGGATGAGTGGAGTGAAGGCATGGAATTGGGCATGTGAGCAGTAAGGATGTGGACATCACCTCTCTGTTAGATGTAAGGGGCCCAAGGAAGAAGGGCCAAGAATGCCACTGACAGAGGTGGGAAGATGCTTAGAATGGGAAGGGGCCTTCAGGTCAAGTAGCCCCTTGTTCCTCAACATATGGTCTCTGAACCAGTAACATCAGCATCACCTGGGAGCGTCTTAGAAACGCAGCATCTTGGGCTCCATCCCAGACCTGCTGAGTCAGAATGTGCATTTCAGCAAGATGCCTGATCTGGGTGCACCTTCAACTTGGAGAACCACTGTTCCAGTCCAGTCCTCTCATTTTAGAGATGAGGGAACAGGATTGATCTGATCCCATCTTTGTGTGCCTGCATGTGTGACAGAGACAGAGAATTTTGCTTTCAACTTTTTGTTTCAAATAAAGAACCCAGAGGTAACATCTGTGGCCAAATATGTTTCTTATGTAGGGCAGCAGCATGGTTTTCAGCTCAAATAGAAGAGGAAAGTTAAAACTTGATGGCTTTTGCTGGTTTGTGCATCTGTCTAGGAAACAGTTTTGGTAGATTTGAGGCCTGAATCCAGCTTTCTAAAAGATCAGATTTACTCTACTGCATTACCCTTTGGATTCAGACCATTTATACTCAAGTAACTTGGCCCCTTCTAGCCACGTGACGTTGAGCAAGTCACTTAAGTGTCTGAATGTCATTGTATTGTCTATAAAGAGTGATTTATATAACTCGTCTCTTTCAAGTTAATTATGAGGAAGGAATGAGATGGTCAGTGGCAACTTGGAGGAATATTATGGGGAAGAGACTCTCTGGTCCCCCGTTGTCTCCACCCCCCCAGAAAGTACCCTGAAATTAATATATGGAACTAAACACTTAGTACTTGCTATGTAAATGTTCCCCATCCCACCATATCACCCTCCCTAAACCTATTCTCTACAGAAATTTTGGAGCCGCCGCTGTAGGTATTGCTTGGGGTACAAGCGTGGAGACCTGTAGAGCCTTAGTCAGGTGTTAGTGGTGGTTGCGATGATGGTGGTGAGTATTTATAGACTGCTCCTGTGTCCAGCACTGTGCTGGGAGCTGGCGATGCAGCGGAGGGTAACAGCTGCCTGTGAAGTTTGGGTCAGATCCAAAAGACGAGGAAGGTACCTCAAGTTGCTGGTAGTTCCACACGAGGCCCTGCCAGCAGCAGTGGCTTCCTGGTCCCTCTCTCACCGCTCGTCTGCTGACCTTTGACACTCCCTGAGTAACTGTGTTTGAAGTAGGCTTAGTTTTCCTCAGTTTCCCCCCATGCCGCTAGGACCGCCACGTGAGCCCTACGATTGGCTCCACTGTTTAGGAATTCGGGTGGCAGGCCTCTCACAACCTTACAGTGTTTTGGAATCCGCTCTGCTGAATTACTGAACGATAACTATAGGATATTAATGTTTAAGGCTCAGGGTTCTTAGGGGCTAAAGGGCCCCAATGAGGGATAAAATTTCATATTTGAAGGGGTTACCACCCAATTATTTTTTTATTACACACACCTTTTTGATGACCCTGTAGTAACGTCTGTAATACATTTATATTCTTTGAGGGTATAAATAGAGTCATAGCAAAAGAGAAAACCTCCTCCCCTAAACTGCCATCAGAGAGCATTTATATATATATGTCTTACGGAAAACCAATCAATCAGCACAATAGCCCTTTCTTTTTAATACCTTTTGGGAAGGACAATTGGCCCTGAGCTAACATCTGTTGCCAATCTTCCTCTTTTTTTGTGCTCCTCCCCAAAGCCCCAGTACGTAGTTGTATCTCCTAGTTGCAAGTCCTAGTTCCTCTCTGTGGGACGCCGCCACAGCATGGCTTGATGGGCGGTGTGTAGGTCCACACCCAGCATCTGAACCAGGGAACCCCATGCTGCAGAAGCAGAGTGCAAGAACTTAACCACACCGACCTGGGGCCGGCCCCTGATAGCATATTTTCACCCAAAGAAACTTTTCTGATCTTATCAGAACCACAAAAGATATGTTAAATGATTAAAATGGGCTCAAAGTAATACTAATATAATTTTTTTTTCTGAAGGGAAAAGCACACAAAATTTTTCACACTAAATTTAGTTTTGAATTTCTATGAAATCTTACTGACAACAATCTGAGCTGGCTTCTTTATACTGAGGAAGACTGAGGTATCATTACATCAGAAAAGCATCACAAATATTTCCTTTCTAGCAAGAAATATGCCAGCATCATTTCTTGACAGGCGAGCAAACTGACTCCACAGCTTTTGTGGGGAGGTCAGATACCGTATGGTGTACTGAAGAATGATACGCAGAAAGCAGAGGTAATATTTTAAAATATTTCTGGTTTTTATTATTCCCCAAAGCCACTTCCTTCAAGGATCAGGGATTAGCTGCAGAAAGGTCTGTGGAGCTCTGCGTATTTACAGCAAATTGTGGAAGAGCTTAATATATTCACCTCCCCAAAGTGAAGCTGTGTCACAGATTTCCTTCAGATTCCTCCTGGTCACTCATAACTTCTGGCTTTTGAGGACATTAATGACATGTTAGAAAAATACTTTCTGGAAACTTGATACCAATCAATGTTATAGCTCCACTTTTTTTTTTTTTGCCAAGGAAATGATGTTTTTCCCATTTACAGAAAAAAATATGTTATGATCAAGACTGAGAATCCACAACCCCAGAGAGGAAAATTAGAAAAGGCGGTAATTTGCAGTGGTCACTTTAAGAGCTTACACATCGGAACCTGGATGTGACGGCTTACTTCAGAAGGGCTAGAACTCAGAGACTATCTGCAGTTTCCCATTGTAGGCTTCAAAGGGATTTCTCCAGGAGTCTGCTAAAGCTGAGGGCACAGACGAGGGGTGATGGTCAGGGCGGGGCAAGGAGTCAGGCTTCTCAACTGGGAGGAAGTTACGCAGCCCCAGGACGCCGTCAATGGAACTAACTCTCCGATTATCTGTGCCTCTCGCTACTGGCGTGTAGAGAGGCATCAAGAAGTCAGCTAGTCTCTCCGTCTCTGAGTGAGATGGGTTCTAAACCACGTAGAAATGATAACGTTGGTACTCTCTTCCTGGATGATCCTTCACCTCACAAGATGAAGTGGAGACCTGGAAATGTCTTATTTATTTAAAGGATGCGGAAAGTCAAACTAGATCATTTGACTCCCTCTTTGCTTTTGCAGCCATAAAATCTCAAGGGCATACTGCATAACCTCTTGGACACAATTCATATTAACACACTATTTAAATGATGCTTAATGTTGAATAGTTGGTATTGAATGGTGTGATTTGAAGACAGTGAGTACTATGTGGCTTTCAAAGATTCCTTCCTGTCTGCTGAGCCTTCACATTCTCACTTAAAGCTGTGGAAACGGGACAGGTCTTTTATGTAATGTTCATTAGGCCACAATGTTTTCTACTTCTCTTGTGGAACACAACATTGGTTTATACAAAACACAGTAAAATTACAATGTCCCCAAACAGAGAAGCTCTTGGGTTTGTCTTCATACTGCTCTGGACTTGGCCCTCACTGGGGTTAGTGATTCTGAAACTTCTTCAGAAGGTGGGATGTTTGAAAATTTCGGAGTGCTTCTTGGAACATTTGGAGATACCCACTTAAAATAAATTCATATATGATTTTGGATTGAATCACAAACGATCTAACGTTAGATTCTTACATAGAAATATAGTAAGCATCAAATTTAGGGAATATTTATGGAAGAAAACCTTAAAAGTATAAACCTTTGTCTGATACATTTTTTCCCTAAAAATTGGAAAAGAACACAATCATCTATTTGAGCCATGGGACACTGCGACCTAGTTATGGAACACCAGTATTATTCAAGAACATAATTTTTAAAACATGATCTTAGCTATTATGATGGTTAGATAACTAAGAATCTCTGTCTTCGGCCATTATTTTTGGCTTTGGCACTTAACATACTGACCTTCAGGATCACACTGCCAACACCCACCTGCTTTATTCTCTGCCCCTTCTGGCCTCTTCCAGCAATGCTGCTTTTCAGGCTTCTCTAGCTCGTTATTGTCTCTGGACAATACCCCAGAGGTTTTAGCTGGCACTCTCCCCCAGCTGAATCTCATTTTTTTAGCTAGTGCAAAAATTTCTTTATCCAAGTAAATCCTTTGCAACATTTCTCTACCCTTCTGGGTGTCTATGACGCCTCTTTCATTTTGTGTCGCCATTAGTTAGGATACTGTTTACTCCCTTCTGATCATTAGTGAACTCGCAGAAGGTTCCGGATCACCAGGGGAATTTCTCTTCTGGTTATTTGTAATCAAGACCTCACTATTCTCAGAGGGACAAGTACCTAGGGGCTTGTATTCTTTTAAGACAGAGAAAGGGACCGGCCTCGTGGCCTCGTGGTTAAGTTCACATACTCCACTGCAGTGGCCCAGGGTTTCACTGGTTCGGATCCCGGGCACAGACATGGCACCACTCATCAGGCCATGCTGAGGTGGCATCCCACATAGCACAACCAGAGGCACTCACAACGAGAATATACAACTATGTACTGGGGGGGCTTTGGGGAGAAGAAGAAAAGAAGGAGAAAAAGATTGGCAACAGATGTTAGAGCAGGTGCCAATCTTTAAAAAAAAAAAGAGAGAGAAAGAGTTGAGTCCATTTTTGAAAAAATATTTCTCTGCACAGATCAGGTGATGAACTCATGCCTCCATGTATATCTATCTTTGGCATTGTATTCGGAGTTTTCCATAGATGATCTAACACTGTTTCGTCACAGTATCTCCGTTTGAGACTGATAACGATGGACTAGTTGTTTGCAGGATTCTCTGAGTCTTCCAAGCTTCTTCCAAGCAGCTTCTCAGGTAGAAGGATCATCAGCCCTGCGCCTCTGGAGGTAAGCTCTCCTGCTGCCTCTGCCAGAGGCCCTTCCTCATCGATACAGCCTCTCTGGACTTTCATTTTCACAGTCTCAGCAGGCCCCAGGAATGCCACCTGCCTTCTCCTCTTAGCCACCACTACCATCCACTCTCCTCCTTGGGATTTTTCTCCCTCCAGACTGATTCTCAGAGTGAGAGGTTTCTTCCTGGCTACCACCTTTCTCACACTCTCCAAACAAATGCACCAACATTTTTTAGAGTTTTGCTGTCAATCACATGGGCCAATAGCCCGCACAATATAAATAATACGCCTACAGAATTTACAGGGATTACAGGCTTTGACAAGCTGATGAGGTTGTAAATGGAAGCCTCATTGGCTTTATCGCAGGTGATTACATTTCTGAGAGTGAGTCACCCATCCTCCCCTCCTGTCCTACAGTTATGAAAGACTGCACAGACCCGTTCACTGTCATCGTCCCTCTTCCCAGCGCTGTGGGCCTGAGGAATTGGGACAGAACCTTAGATGCATGTTAGTCTAAAAAGTGGGGGTCTTTTTCATCTCCGAGAACTTCTGGATTGGAAAGATGGCCCCGGCCCTACTAGGAACGCTAATTCGTCCATTTCTCATTCTCACTCACTCACTACTGTCACTGCTCTGCCACGCTATCAGCTGTTTTAAGCTTTCAGGCAGATTGTCCCTTCATTCAACCATAAAGTAGGCCCAAAGAGAGCAGCTACTCGGTCTTGTTTACTGCTGCATCCTTATAACCAAAGCAGGCGACTGGCGAGTATCTATCATATACCTTCTATGTACAAGACAGTGAACAGATTTGCGGGCAGAAAGGAAGTATATAGAAATGAATTGCAAATATTAGACAGCATCTCGTTAACTGAGGAGCCTATGTAAGTAGAAGAGTTGGAAGGAGGTTCTAACCTTTGAATAAATGCAGGAATACACCATTTTTCTGGATGTGAAGACGTAATATTGTAAATATGCCAATTATTCCCTTAGCTTAATGCAATTCCAATAAAAATCTGACTGGGTTTTTCTTTATAATGTATCAACGTTATTCTAGGGATCCACTCAAGAGACATGAAAACATATTTCCACATAAAACTTGTACTTGAATGTTCATAGCAGCATTATTCATAATAGCTAAAAAGTGGAAAAAACTCAAAGGCCCATCAACTTGTGAATGTATAACCAAATTGTGGTGCATCCCTCCAGTGAAATAGCATTTAGTAATAAAAAGGAATGAAGGACTTACACGCCGCAGCAGGATGATTTCAAAAACGTTACGCTCAGTAAAAGAAACCAGATGCAAAAGATCGCATGTTGGAAGACATCACTTCATTTATATGAAAAATCTAGAAAAGACAAATCTATAGAGACAGAAAGTAGACTTGTGTTGCCTAGGGCTGCGGTGGGATTGAGGACTGACTGCAAATGAGCACAAGGTTTCTTTCGGGGGTGATAGAAATGTTCTGAAATGAGACTGTGGTGACGGTTGCGCAGCTCTGTAAATATAATAAAATTCATTAAATTGTATACCTAAGATGGATGAATTTTATGCTGTGTAAATTATATCTCCATAAAGCAAAATAGAATATTCTAAAGTTTTTATGTAAGAATAGGGAGGGGTGAGGAGTGAAGGCATTTTTGAAAAAAATAGTAGCAACAAGACATTATTTCCTTTGGGAAAAGTCTTAGAAGGAGAATTTCTGGATGAAAGGGTATACATAAAATGAGTAATAACAGAAGTTGAATAAAATAAGAACCCATGAGTCCATATTGATAACAAACAAACAAACTTGGATCAAAATTTCATACCTTAAATAAGATGTAAAGTAAAGTATATTAGATTTTAACGTAAAATGTAAAATTATAAAATGTTTAGAAGAAAACATAGGAAAAAATCTGTGGGACAGATTTGGGCTTGGTGAAGAGTTCTTAATATGCACAATGTATATAAGAAGAAGATCGATAAATTGGACATCATCAAAATTAAAATCTTTTGCTCAGTGAAAAGATAAGCTACAGGCTGGGAGAAAATATTTGTAAACCTCATATCTGACAAAGGATTCACATCTATAATATAGAAAGAACTCTTATTATTCAACAGTTTAAAAAACCAAACAATCCAATTAGAAAATGGGTAACAGACACTAGCAGACATTTCAACAGGGAAGATGTATGGATAAAAATAAGCCACGACAAGATGTTCAACATCACTAGCCATTAGGAAGATGCAAGTTAAGACCATGATGAGCTATCACTGCATTTCTTCTAGAACAACTGAAATTAAAAAAAAAGAAATGACAGTACTAAATGCTGGTGATGAGGAGAAACAGGGTCTCTTATACATTGCTGCTGGGAATGCAGAATGGTGTAGTCACTCTTAAAATAATTTAGGGGCTTTAAAAAAATTAACATACTTTTACCATATAATCCAACATGTGCACATCTGGGCATTTATCCCAGAGAAATAAAAACTTATATCAACACAAAATCCTGTACACAGTTGTTTATGGCAACTTTATATGTAATAGCCAAAAATTGGAAACAACCAAAATGTCCCTCAATAGGTGAATGGTTACACCAATTGTGGTACATTCGTATCATGGAATATTACTCAATATTAAAAAGGAACAAACTATTGATAGGGCATTATGCCAAGTGAAAAAAGCCAATCTCAAAAGGTTCATATTGTATAATTCCATTTCTATAACACTCTATAAAGGCCAAAAATATAGAGATAGAGAGCAGATAAGTGGTTGTTAGGGGTTACAGACGGTGGTCAGAGGTAGGGTAGTGGGGAGGGAGGGAGCTGGGTGTAGCTGCAAAGTGGTAGAACAAGGGAGATCTTTGTGCTGATGGAATAGTTTTGCAACTTGATTGCAGGGGCAGTTGCAGAAATCTACACGTGAGAAAATAACAGAATTCTACAGACACATTGTACAAACGTCAGTTTCCTGGTTTTGATATTGTGCTATAGTTATGTAAGATGTAGCCACTGGGAAATACTCTGTGAAAGGTACATGGGACCTCTCTGTACTGTCTTTGCAACTTCCTGTGAATGTATAATTATTTAAAGGTAAAAAGTTTAGAAAACTGGTTAAGAAAAAAAAGGTATGCAGATACAAATGTCTCATATAATTATAAAAATTAGAGCAAATCATTCAAGTTCTAATAATTAAAAGAGTATAGATAATCAAAAAATATATAGATGGGTAAATCAATAAAAGAGATTTTAACATGTCAAAGGTGATACTTTTTCTCAGCAGGTCAAGATTTTTTAATAAATCTTGCTAGGTTAGCTATTCAGTTAAAAAAAATTAGTTCTCTCCTTTTCACTATACTCCAGAATGAATTCCAGATGGATTAAACATTTAAAAGTTTAAAAATTAGACCATTAAAAAATTAAAGAAAATGCAAGTGAGTATATATTGGCTCATAGGATAGTGAGACTCTTTTCAACCAGGAATCAAAGACCAAAGTCATAAAGGAAAAAAATTGATAGTTTGCACTACATAAAATTTTTAACACTTTAGTTTGAAAAAGACAATTCAAAAACAAAGGGAGGCCAGCCCGGTGGCACAGCGGTTAAGTTCGCACGTTCCACTTCAGCAGCCCAGGGTTCACCAGTTCGGATCCTGGGTGCAGACTTATGCATTGCTTGTCAAGCCATGCTGTGGCAGGCATCCCACATATAAAGTGGAGGCAGATGGGCACGGATGTTAGCTCAGGGCCATTCTTCCTCAGCAAAACAAGGAGGATTGGCGACAGATGGTAGCTAAGGGCTAATCTTCCTCAAATAAATAAATAAATAAATAAATAGAATAAAAAACAAAGGGAAAAATTTTCAATATAGGCACCAGAGCTGATATCCTTAATATATAAAAATGTTTCCAACACCTGAGAAAAGATCTTAACTAGAAATAATGGATAGAAGGGAAAAAACAGGCAATTCATAAAGTAAGAAACTCAAATATTAAGTAGACAATAAAATGATTGATTTCACTAATAATGAAAGAATAGGAAATTGGAGAACAATAATTCTATTTCAATACAGTGATTCACCTATCAAAATGGCAAAAAGCCCCACTTTTTTCTAAAAGATAATATTCACCATTGCTCAGAAATAAGCAAAACATATTTGCATACAATGTAATGTAATGTTTTGAAATCTGCATACTCTTTGAATAATTCCGTTTTTAGAGATTTAACTTACTCCTCATGATAATAATGACCAAAAAACCCCAGTAACAACAGCCACGCTTATAGCTAATACAAGTAGCACTTACTATGTGCCAGGCCTTTTTCTAAGCACTATGCATGTATTACCTCATATAATCCTCTTAACAGTTCTGAAGCAGGTTTTTAACTACCAAACTATACTCCTTCTCTTCCTATGAAAATAGAGATATATGCAAAACATTATGTACATGGATACTCATCAATGTTTTCTTTTTACTGGTGAAAACTAGAACAATTTCAGTATTGAAAAGTAAATAACTGGTTAGATAATTTAGGGGCTGTCTATTCACTGTATTGAAAATCATCATCCTTTAAACAGCATCCTTTAGAAAGCCCTGTGGACGTAGGGCTGGCAAACCTTTCCTGTCAAGGGCCAAATAGTAACTACTTTCGGCCTCGCCAGCCACGTGCTCTCTGTAGGGTGCTCAAGTCTGCCCTCGCAGCACGAAAGCAGCCGTAGACAGTGTGTGCATGAATGCGTGTGGCCATGCTTCACTGAGACTTTCTTTGCAAAAACAGGCATTGGGATGGCTATACCCTGCAGGTCATAGTTTGCTGACCCCTGCTGCAGAGTAACTTCATAACATTTTTAAATGAAATGTTCATCACATAGTGAGTAAAAAAAGCAGGTTAGAATTAAAAAAATACGTGTAAATATGTATTTAAAGTTCAAATATCAATGATTTTGGAAATTGATAGAAGTGTGCGACAGATACTGGTGTTTGGTTCTCTAAAAGTTGCTGCTAAACCTCTCTCTTGCTGTCTTCTCCGGGAGATGCTGGGAAACCAGCTATTTATCTTGTCTGCTTTGCAACAGGGAGTGGCTATGTGACCTGGATGGTTTCTGAGGAAGCTTTTACGTTTTGGAAGAAAGGGTACCTCTAAGCCTGGGGATGGTTTTCGACTTGCTCAGGATATTAGAGCACAGAAAAGAGCCTGCATCCCTGGGGCGTCCCTGGACCAGTGCCTGGTCCCGCCCTGCCGATTGCTTGTATGTGAGAAACAAAACCCCCAAGAGGATTAAGCCTTTATTAGTTGGATTTTGGTAACATGCATCCAAAAGCATTCCTTAACTCATAGGAAATGTAAAGGAAATTCTACGTCCACAATTTTGCCTCAACAAGCCCTGATTTCTCAGAACTTCAGTTTTCTATTTGATGGATCCTAGAGTCAAGGAGACTGTACAGAAACAGATAAAAATTGCATGGCACTTATCTCTTCAGTGATGGGACTTCATAGGTAATGTTTTCTTCCTTTCTTTTCTTTGCGTGTTTTTCTTTTTTACCCAACATTTCCAAAGTGGCCATGGATACATTTTGTAATTACTATAGTGAAAAAAAACATTGCTAAGAACAACTCTTGTGAAGGAATTCTTGAACTAACTATGAAACGTGAAATGCCAGACCCATTTACAAATGGAGATTTGGACATAATTATGGAAATGGAGAACAGATTAGTGGTTTCCAGGGGTTAGAGGTGGTGGGGCATGGGGCAGATGGCCATAAAGGAGGAGCACAGAGGAACCTTCTGGTGATGGTAGCGTCAAATATCTTGATTGTGGTAGTGGATGCATGAAGCTACATGTGTAATAAAATGGCACACAGTAGAACTACACACACTCACAAGTAAGTACATAGACAGCTGGTGAGCTTGGAGTAAGCTCTGTGGATGGTATCAATCTTAGTTTCCTGGTTTTAATATCATAATATAGTGATGCAAGATGTTAACATTGGGGGGAAACTGGGCGAAGGATTTACAGGGTCTCTCTATATATTTCTTTGCAACTTCCTGTGATTTCTACTTATTTCAAAATAAAAAGGCTTTTAAAAATGTAAAAGAAAAAGGAAGAAATGGAAGCACATAAAACTTTGCAGTTTAGCTAAAGTCATTTAGGATTCTGAAGCTGGGAAAGAAGCAAAGCTCCCTTATCCTGTGCCCAGAACTTACTTTTGGAAAGGAAGTAAGTTTAGCAAAAGCATTTTTCTAGAAGTTCTAACCAGTGCTTCTAGCACCACTTGAAAGCAAGTGAGGAAGCAAATTAGGACAAAAGCATCACTTACCTCTCGCTGGTCAGTGCTCAGGGCTGGGCGGTTCTCAGGACCGTTTAGCACCTGAGAGCGTGACCTCAACAAGCTACATCTAAAAGCCACCTGGATTCTTTCTGGGGATAGACTGAGGTACTTTTCCTTCTAAGATTCTTGGTTTCATAACGAAAGAAGATAAGAAAAATATACTCACTATCCAAATGACCTAAGTACCAAGCACAGCGTGAAGTAGGGATCAGAAATAACAACCAACAGTGTCATCTATCAAGGTAAAAGTTTCTGAGACAGTTATGGATTCACCCCTATGTATATTTTGTTTTCATTTTTTTAAAAGTATTTGCTATAGCCCTCTTGACTCTATGGAGTTCCTTATAAGGTTTGCTTTCTTCCAACCACTAACGACTTTCCTGTTACTTCCTCCTGTGTTTCAGCGCTAGTTAAGTTGTCCTCTTGTGACATTGGTTTTTAAAGCAGATGCAGAGCTGAATATTTGCCTCGGGATACATTTCCAAACTCTCCCCCACCTCCTCTGCTTCTGTCTCCTTTTAAAAGTGCCTTCAGTCAATCTAGCAGCGTTGCGTGCTGCTGGGGCGTAGGTCTTACCTTTGTCCCCAGCACGCTGAAGCTTAAGCTCAAAGAGGATTCTTGAGAAGGAACAGGATTCTGAGCTCCCTCAGAGGGCAAAACCCATTGAGGACTTTGCTTGCCTTAGACAAAAATTTAAAAGTAGGAGAATACAGAGTTCCCTTCTAACATCTACAGCCTTCTTAGCTTTACAACTGATGAGGCTCAGGGCAGACCGCCCCAAAATATGCCATTTTGGCATATTGATTATTTTGAATTAAAGTTACGTAAAAAACAGCCAGTGCAAGAAAAACACTCTGAGCCTCCTTCATGTCCCTGACCACAGGAGATAAATCTGCCATGCGACAGGTCCCCTCCCTGCACCAGGAGGCAGGGAGACATCGTATCTCCAGATGTAGGGAGTTCAGGGCCCAGAAGGCTATGCAAACAAACTCCGCTTAGTTCCTTCAGTAATTAGTGCCCAAGCCTAAGTTTTTTTGTCCTGTCAGTTCTTCACAAATTTATTGTTTCTTTATCTAAAAGGTATATAAACAGCCTGCTTTGGTCACTTCTTGGTTCCCATATCTATGGGACCTCTGTAGGTATGAAATTAACTTTGGGTTTTTTTTCTCCTGTTAATCTGTCTGTGTCAGTTTAATTATTAGAGCAGCCAAGAGAATGAAGAGTGGCAGGGGAAGTTTTCCCCTTTCGTGCATCCCAATAATTCTAAAACCGGGAGGTTAGAATCTCACTGCTTGTCCACGTGCGTCTGGCTCTTTATGACTTCCTAGGCTGGTAGGGAACCTACTTTAAATGTTTGCAGAGGCATCTTGACCAATGGCGCTAAAGAACTATTTGCAATTTTAGCAAAAAATTCAGTATACCTAAAAGGTGCCAGATGGACAATGAAGCAGTCATTTAGCCACAGGAGAGAGATTGCAGGAATAACAGGTTCTCTGTGCTCTTTTTGTCAGCATAAACATGATCTTGTCAGTTTGTTAGGACAATAATATCCAATAATAATTCTCAGCATTTGTCAACTGCAGAGACCTTCATAAACTAAGTTTATTTTTAAGACAACCCTGTCAGTGGGGTTTGATTATTTCCATTGTACACATGGAGAAATTGAGGCAGCATTTTAGAAAGAAAAAGAGTCAGAGTGAGAATTAACCCCAGGTGACAGTCTCTATATGTCTTCCCTCTGAGTTTGCTATAAAAATATTATTTACGAATTGTGTGAAATGATTATAGCGCCAAGACCACCAATTCAATCAAGAAACAGCATGTATGCTGTAGCTGCACTTATTTTCCACTGGCCAGAGGCAGCTCTGAGGTCGCAGTTGAAGAGATCAGAACTCCCATTACCGATCTCCAGGGCTACCTGCTGAAAACAGAGTGTCTGGGAGTTTCTCCTTCTGGCATTGTCAAAAGTGCTTTCTGCTCACAGCCTCTGAGCCTCTTCCCAGAGGAGATCCTGCTTGTGTGCTTAGAAATCTCGGAGTAGACATGGGTGGGCCATATTTCTTAAATGAGATGCCTAAGACCCAAAAGCTTATTTTAAAACAAAAATATACACCAAACATTAACATAATGGCAATGGGAAGGTAGGCTGAAGGATAGGATTGAAAAATGGCTGTTGGCATGGAGGTAACAGGGTGGATGGGGCTAATTCTGGTCCTTTAACAGTTACCTCAAAACAGTGGTTCTCAAATGTTAGGAGGCATCAGAATCTCCTGTAAGGCTTGTTAAAACACCGGTAGCTGGCCCCACCCCCAGAATTTCTGATTCAGTGGGCCTGGAGTGAAGCCTTCTCATTCGCATTGCTGACAAGTCCCCAGGTCTAGCCCAGGGCCAGGTCTGTGCTGCCACCAGTTTTTGCCAGGCCTGCAGGCTAATGATGGTCTTGCTGAAGGGCCTTTGTAATCGAGTCCATGACATGAAACACTAACTGTGAACCCCAATTAAGTGAAATTTTGTCCCCTGCAAAAAGAATTGCATTCTTATCATTAGTAGATCTGTATTACAAAAAGTTAAACTCGATATTATAGATTGAATTTCATCGATAAAATTGTAGAATTTGAATTTCCTCCCTTGTTATAGAAGTATCTACCTAATACGCTCAATTTTGCCTCTTGGCTCACAAAGCTTAAAATATTTCCTCTCTGGCCTTTTACAGAAAACGTTTGCAGACCCTGGTCTGGTGCATGCAGCTGAGCTCAGATTGATTTTAAGACCCACTGCTTCAAACTGCTTTTGCTAAATACCCCTTCTGCTCCTTGTGGCAAATGTGGTCCTGGCCTATCACACAATGTCGAGAGACACACTCCTCAACATGTATCATTCCACTCCAGGCAGGGAATCTGTGGCAGCCAACAGAAGGTGGCAAATGCCTTAGAATTTGTTTAGAAGTGTAGACAAAAAAGATTCGGAAAAAAATGGTGATTAGCCTTCAGCAAAACTTTAAGGGAGGTGAAGTTTGTTTTGGATGTCGGTCCGCCTCTCTTTGTAAGCTTTGTCTCCCTGACATGCCAAGGGCTCGGTACTCTGGGGTTCTCTGCCTGTTCAACGTCCCAACTTCTGCTATCCACGCAGACTTTGCCCAGCTTGCTCGCAGCTGTCCCGTCACCTCCCGGGCTCAGGGGTAGGTAAGTAATCTGAAGAGTAAATCTTCCGAAGTTATGTCTGTGACCCATTTCAAATATTTGTGGTGCATATCCTTGCTTCCTTTTGTCAATTAATATAGAATTATATGTTGCAGTATTATTTGGAAATTATTGCATTGAAAAATATCACTTTTTAAAAAATCTTGACTTTTTTGCCCCACTCTCCAATTCCGCTGTCAATAGCAGATTCTCCATATTAAGATCTGATGTGGCTGAGGTTTGCTACTGCAGCTTGTCTTCAACAGTCCCACCTGACTGCTGCCTCCGAAAGAAAATGAGAGTCCTCTCCAAGGAAAGCTCTTTCATTTGACTCTTCTAAACAACAAATGAGTCAGCTCAGGTCTGCTTCCTGCTTCTTTCTGGGCTCAGACTGTATGAAAACCCCGAGGAAAACAGAGTGATCTCCCAACAAGATAAAGATGATGTTTGCTGTCGAGTTTAGCATGTCCCATGGCAGAAAATTACTCCTCACTGTTTTTTTCCTTTTAAAATTTGGACCCACAATTTGCAGGCTCCCGGCTATTGTGAAATTTGGGAGAGGGAGCAGTAGAATGCAGTAGTTAAGAGGTCCAGAGTCAGCTGACTGAAACTTGCTTCCTGCAAACAGTGTGAGCTTATGCACGATGCGGGGCCTCTCCTTTGCCATTCCTCACATGTGCGATGGAAATGACGTGGGGTCGGTGAGCCGAGGAGTCGAAAGAAAGATTTCTTGGACTCTCAAGATCTGGCAGTAGTGCTCTTTTTATTTAGAGAATAGTGTGGAATAGCATGGGGACAGGACCCATGGGCAGTGAAGAGCTGCAGGCATGGGGACAAGACCCATGGGCAGTGAAGAGCTCCTGCTGCTGCTGCATGGGGACAGGACCCATGGGCAGTCAGAGCTCCTGCTGCTGCATGGGGACAGGACCCATGGGCAGTCAGAGCTCCTGCTGCTGCTGCATGGGGACAGGACCCATGGGCAGTCAGAGCTCCTGCTGCTGCCCTGAGTTGAGGGTTAGGGCTAATTTTATAAGGCATAGGTATGTGACTTATTTTTACTGGAAAAAGAAAAGATGATGTAAAAAGTCATTAAATGATTTCAGTGCAGATGGGGTTTGGTTATTGTATGGTCATATAACTTTAGATATGAATCTGGCCATATAGATCAGCATGTAGGTGAGGATGCCCTGGGCTTCTCTCCCTGGGGCAGCCCTAATTCATACCATAAAAAAAATCCACTGGGTCATATAGTTTGGCATGTAGGCCAGGTCACCTTGGGCTTCTCTAGCTGGGGCAGCCTTAATCCACATCAATATGAGAAACACAGCTACTCAGAGGTGACTGCAAAGATTAACAGAGATAATGTGCAGAGTTTGTAGGACTGTACCTGACACACGGCTAGTGAGAGCTCTGTAAATTGTAGCTTTGGTGTATAATTTTATATAAAGTACTCTCTTAACCAGAAGTTAATCATTTACGTATCTGTGCTCCCCCTGAAGTCGTCCGTCCATCCTTCAGTTAAGTAACATTTTTTGAAAACCTGTTATAAACCAAGCACTCTCTCGGATTCAAGGATACAGCGTGAGCAAGCCAGATGATGCCCCAGTCCTCTCAGAGTTCCACTTGAATGGACTATGAGCTCTTAACAAGGGAGATTCTGTCCTTTATCTCTCTCTAGAGCTAAGCACAGCAGTTTACCCAGAATAGATGCTTAAAAAGTGTTTTTTAAAGAATGACTGACTGGGTAATTGACACTTCTGAAAAATGAAAAGAAAAGTCAGCTGTGGTTACACTTCCTCTTGGCTGCCACTGGGACCGAGCTGCCAGCTGGGGCGGCGTCTCTGAGCCTCGCTGCAGGACAGAGATCAGAGCTGGCCATCCTCAGAGTTCTGGAGCCGCCCTGCTCTGGCGGCCGTGACAGGAGCTTTGTTCCCAGAGAGCACAGAGGGTAACTGCTGGCCTCTGGGAGACGGCGGTCATTCAGACAATGGTCTTCAGATTAATTGCAGTACGTAATTCAGTACTGAATACCAAATGGCAACCGCACATAGGTTGTTTTCCTACATAACTAAGTGCTCTTTGCATTGTCGTGGTACACCTAACAACCTGTTCAGCTGGAAGTGAGTTCTGGGGAAGGAGGTACAATATTACGCAGCCACTCAAACTGAGAGGTCAAGAAACTTTCAGATTATGGAGCAATTAATTAAAGAGCAATCATGAAAATGATCCTAGTGGGGCCGGCCCCGTGGCACAGCAGTTAAGCTCACACATTCTGCTTCGAAGCCTAGGGTTCACCGGTTCGGATCCTGGGTGCGGACATGGTACTGATGTGGGGTCGGTGAGCCGAGGAGTCGAAAAAGATTTCTTGGACTCTCAAGATCTGGCAGTAGTGCTCTTTTATTTAGAAAATAGTGTGGAATAGCACGGGGACAGGACCCATGGGCAGTCAAAGCTGCTGCTGCTGCCATGGGGACAGGACCCATGGGCAGTCAGAGCTGCTGTGTGGGGACAGGACCCATGGGCAGTCAGAGCTGCTGCGTGGGGACAGGACCCACGGGCAGTCAGAGATGCTGCTGGCATGGGGAACTGCTGCTGCCACCACTGGCATGGGGACAGGACCCATGGGCAGGCAGAGCTGCTGCCGGCATGTTGCTGCTGCCGCTTCTGCTGCAAACATGGGTGGAGAATAAGGCTAAATTTAAGGCATAGGTGTGTGAGTTATCTCTTTACAAGACAAAAAAAGTTAAAATGGTACCAGTGCCAGTAGGGTCCGGTCATTGGGCGGTCCCACAACTTTTAGATAAGAATCAAACCGGATTGAGTAAATGGCAGAAGTCACCGCTTAAATATTATCTTCAGCTAAAGACAGAGGAGGATTTTGGGGGGGGGGGGGTCAGTTACATGAGGTTGCCAGACAGTAAACAACTTAAGTTCTTGCCTTCCCCATTAAGAGTTTCCATAGATAAGGCCATCCCCCCTTCCTCCTGGGGCAGAGAGGGAGGCATGGAGATTTCCTTCACAAATGCAACTGTCTCTGATCAAAGGGCAAGCAAATTCCACTCCTCGGAGCCTGCTTCTCATCTGCAGTTTTAAAATTAACCAGCCTAAAATCCTCATCAGTACCATTTGGCCAGCCATGCTGTAGCAGGCATCCCACATATAAGGAGAGGAAGATGGGCACAGATGTTAGCTCAGGGCCAGTCTTCCTCAGCAAAGAGAGGAGGATTGGCAGCGGATGTTAGCTCAGGGCTAATCTTCCTCAAATAAATAAATAAATAAAAATTTAAAAAAATGAAAATAATCCTGATAATTCGCTTCAAGCAGCTACTCACTGCTATGTTATTATTTCAGATAATGCTCATGATTACTGGTTAGTTTGTTTTTAATATGGATGTACAGTTTTATGTAATCCTTTCATAATTAAGAAGCAATTAAAGGTCCAGGTGCTCTGCAATACGTCTTTATTCAATTATCCAACTTTTCGAAGAACACTATTATGCAGTTAACCCAGATTATTAACAGAGATGTACACGTTGTCTCTTTCGTGCACTTAAATATAACTACAAATCTATCTAATTTCAATTTTAAGCTTCACGACAAAAGCCATATTGCCATCTCTGTGTAAGTCTGACTAATGCTAATGGGTTCGTTGTCCCTGGTAGGGAAATTCATTAGTCAGTCAACAAATATTTCTTGGGCACTTACCTTGTACAAGGTATAGAAATGGAGTTCGGGGCTAGTTATACAATAAAAAATTGTAGGGGCTGGCCCCGTGGCATAGCGGTTAAGTTCGGCATGTTCCACTTCGGTGGCCTGGGTTTGCAGGTTCGGATCACAGGTGCAAACCTATACCACTCGTCAGCCGTGCTGTGGCAGGCGTCTCACATATAAAGGGGAGGAAGATTGGCACGAATGTTAGCTCAGGGCCAATCCTCCTCAACAAAAACAAAAATTGTAGACCTTTGTCCTTGATCTCCAGGCACATTTAGTTTTGTTTGAAAAATAAGACAGAATAGAACAGAATGATAACTAATAATATAAGCCAATAAATATCGAATGTCAAATGATAAAATAAAAAGTAAAAATTGCTGTAGAAGTCCCCTGGAGACAGCCATCTCTCCGGTCACGCTTGGCTGTAGAAGCCTTGCCCACTTAACCCTGTCTGTTCCATGAAAGGTTGCCTGATTAGATATGAGGGCAGTAGGATGAGTATGCTACCCTACTACTTGAAGTGTCATCTGAGAGCCAGTGGCTTCGGAACAACTGGGAGCTTGTCAGACAGGCAGCGTCTCAAGCCCTGCTCCAGGTGACTGAATGACAATGTGTATTTTAACGAGGTCCCTAGTGACTTATAGAACACCAAAGTCTGAGAAGCGCCGGGTTAGCCTGCAGACCCACAAATAACTTGTTTTTTCGTGAGGGAAAATTAGACTCACACTTGCTAATCCTATTCTCACCCCAATAAAAAATAAAGAAAGGAAAGGGAACCGTTCCTTCATGAAGCCCTACGCACTTCTGTGTGCTCGGCACTGGGTAGTCTGTCCTGGTTGCACTCTAAGCCTACACAAGCACTGAGGGGGCAGGATATGCCACCACATGATGTGCCACTTTGGCATATTGATTATTTTGAAGTAAAGTCACTTAAGAAACAGTCCTGGTGCCAGAAGGACACTCTGACCCTCCTTTGTGCCCCTGAAAGCAAGAATTGAATTCCCATGGGAAGGCACCCTCGCTGTACCTGGAGTGTAAAAACCCATCCTTATGGACAGATGTAGAGAAGTCAAGGCTAGGAAGCCTGTATAACCTTTATTATTTCTTCATTAATTTGCTACCTCAAGCCCAAACTCTTTTGTTTTGTCAAATCTTCACGAATAATTGTTTCTTTGTCTAAAAGTTATGAAAGCTGCCTGCATTGATCTCTTTTTTGTCTCCTCTTTCTGTGAGCTCCCATATGTGTGAAATTAAGTTTGTTTTTCTCCTGTTAATCTGCCTTATGTCAGCCTCATTAGACCAGCCAAAGAACCTGCAAGGGAAAATGGAAAGCTTCCCTCCCCTAAAGTACCCAGTGACAGATTTGGGTATTCATTAATGCTAGTGACTGCTGCACATTCTGAGGTCTAAAATTCAGATAGATTCTTATCACTCAGGGATATTCCCTCATTAAGTAGCAAACCTGGGTCACCCAGAAGTGGGATAAGTTCATTAGCAACTCCCGTGGGCCGAGTGATGGCTGGGAAGGAGGCACTGACACAGGGGACCACACTGTGGCAGGTACAATTTATGTTTGGTTTCCTCCTGTGCTGAAGACTCCATGTCCAACACTCTCCTTGACATTTCAACTTGTGTGGCTAACAGGCTTCTTAATAATAAACATCCAAAAGAGAATATTAATTTTCTCTCACAAACCTGTTTTCCCTCTGATCTTCCTCTTCTTGGTAAATGGCACTAAGATCCATCCAGTTAATAAGCCAAAAAGGAGAAATCACCCTAAACTCTTCAGTTTCCCTACCCACCACATGAATCTTGGAGCACTTCTTGTCAATTCACCCTCAGAACACGACCTCGGCTGTGCCCTCAGTTCCTCTCTATGGGCACCGCCGGCCACCTTATCTGGGGGGCTGTGCCAATTCTCTGAGTGGTCTTCCTGCTCCCACTCTTGCTCTTATCCAATCTAATCTCCACACAGGAGCCAGCATGATCTTAGAAAAACATTGGTCTCTCCATACCGCTCACCTGCCTGAAGCTTTAGCGATACCCTGTGTGCCTTCCAATATGACTGAAACCCTCAGGCCCTGTTTGACCCGCGTCCCATTGCACCTTTCCCTTTCCCCATCACCCGCTGTGCTCCAGCCAAACTGACCCTTTCTTGCAATGTGCTCAGCTCTTTTCTACCTCAGGATCTTTGCATTTGTTCCCTCTGTCTAGAACAGTCAGATCTGTCAGGGCTCGGAAGAACTGTCCTGCCTTGGAGAGCATCTCCCTGAAGTTCGACTAGTCAGCATGCCCAGCCCTGTCTTATTCCCTAGTCCTAATGACGATCTCCAATCACATTTTTAACTTTTTTGTTTTGCTTATTTGAGTCTGCCTCTCCAAATGAGAATATATACCCAGGAAGGGCAGAGACTTCAGCTCTCTTGTTTATCTCTATTTCCCAACACACAAATGTGTGAATGAATGAAAGTGTAGCTCTAAATTTGTGTGACTGAACCATTGTCCCCTTTCATAGTAAACTGAAATACTTCTTTATTTAATTAGCCGACTTTTAGAAGAATCTCATTATTCAATTAACACAGATTATTAACACAGGCATACGCATTCTCTCTCTGTACTGCATGTAGGAATGACAAGGAGCTAGATACATTTTGAACGTAGGAGACAGGTGCATCCAGCCAGCCCATCATCTGGGAGAAGGAGCCCGTGCCCAGCACCCAGTTCTCTCTGCGGTGACGTCAAGGGTGTGCCTCTGGGATCCACGCCAAGCAGCGCTGCGGCCACTTGTGTGGACCTGCGCCTCCCTGATGGACCTGCAAGGCTGTGAGAGAGCTTTCTGAGCACCTACGCCTGACAGGAAGTGTAGGTAAATCCTCACCTCCTGACTTAAACACAAAGGAAATAAAGCCTTACGGTCTCCTTAAGTGGTTTAAATTGTGAGGTCCTTTTGAGCTTTAAGGAATTTGATAATTTAAGAAAAATTATAAACAGCTAACTGTTTCCATGTCCAACACAATACTAAAGAGACTCACGTTTGGCAAGTGTGGTGGGCAAAATAATGCACCCCCTGCAAAGATGTCCACGTCCCAACCCCCTCCAGAACCTGTGATTATGTCACCTTACAAGGCGGATTTGACTAAGTTAAGGACATTGAGATGGGGAGACTATCCTGGATTATCTAAATAGGTCCAATGTCATCATAAGGCTCCTTAAAAGCATCAGAAAAGGAGAGTAGATGATGAAAGCAGAGTGTGAGAGTCAGAGAGAGATTTTCAGATGCTTCACCGCTAAATTAGAAGATGGAAGGAAGCTATGAGTCAAGGAAAGTGACATGTTCTAGAAGCTGGAAAAGGTCTGGCAACACATTCTTCCCTGGAGCCTCCAGAAGGAACAGCTCTGCTGACACCTTGACCTTAGTCAGTGAGAGCCGGACGAAGTTCTGGTCTCTGGAACTGTAGGCTGGTGAACTTGTGTTGTTCCAAGCCAATACGTTTATGGCAACTTGTTGCAGCGGCAACAGGAAGCTAATACAGTGAGAGTGGGTTGTAAAGATAAACGCCTTCTTCATTTCCTTTTTCCATTATAAAGTGATGCTAGTGTTCCAAATTCTTCCACATGATCTTCGTAGAGATCATAAAAGTCAAAGCACTTTAACTCAAAACAGAGCTGTCCCATCTCTCTTAGAACCCCCTCACTACTTCACCCACAATTCTCACAACTTTAGCTCTCCAGAGTACATCAGATTAAAAACAACAAATGGGGAATCATTGGAGCAAAGATAATGACAGTTGCAATATGTGACAATGGATGGCTTGACTGTTGAAGAAAAGATAGAAAACCCAGAAAAAGGCTAGAGGAGACAGAGCGTTTAGTGGTAATCCATGCTCAGGGATGCCATCACTCCGGGAGGCATCACTCATTTACGTCACAATGTATTACAGTCACATGCTGCACAATGATTAACAATGGACCCCGTATGTGACAGTGGTCCCATAAGATTAGTACCATACAGCCTAGGTGTGTAGTAGGCTCTACAATCTGGGTTTGTGTAAGAGCTGTGGGGGAGGGAGAAATTCTCCTCTACCCTCTGGGCTCTTCTGGCTGGTCTAACAATTAAATTGACATGAGACAGATTAACAGAAGAAAAACAAACAAAAGTTTAATAACATGAATACATGAGAGAAATCCAGGAAAACTGAGTAACTTGCCAAAATGGCTGAAGCCCTCCCGTTAACTACCATCCTCAGCTAAAGACAAAAGAAGATGTTGGGGGTTGGGGGAATCAGGGCTTCAAAGGGAAGGAAGGCAACTCACAGGTAGGTGAAAAGGATGTTTGGAAAACAAGTGTTTGTTTGGTCTCACAGAAACAGAAGAACACAGGGGCAGCCAGCAGACAGGCTTCTCTAGGTTCCTGCCTGTCTACCACCCAGTTCACGGGATGCAAAGGCGACAGCTCACTTCCGGAGACAGGATGTTTTAATCCAGACTTTTTTAGGTGGTTAGGGAGGAAGTAACAAAAAAACCTTGCTGAGTCTTTTGTTTCTTGAAAATAATCAGCCTAAAATAATCCTCATGTTAAAGAGACACATTTTGGGGTGGCAAATTTTGTTCCCCTTCAGTACATTCTATGATGTTCGCACAAGGATGAAATTACGTAACAATGCATTTCTCAGGGCATATGCCTGTCGTTAAGTGACACATAACTGTACTCCTTTGAATCGTGACCCTGAATGTGGAAAAAAAGTTAAGTCATACCAGTATACCTCTCTATATGTAGGGAAATATGCCCTACATTTAAGAGACATATCCATCAAAGCTAGTTAAAATTATAGTGATTTGATGCTTCAAGGTAGATAGTTATGTAGAAGGGTTTATTCTTTAATGAAATCAAACAGTGTGGTATTACTGTGGGCATCTATTCTTCTCGTAAAAATGACCATCTTTTGTGGTTTTCTAAGAAGATAAGCAAAGACTTCTCTATGGGGACTTGATTCCAATCCTTTCTGGAAAATGATGTGCAGTGAGTGACAGATGGACTGTGATTGCAGTTAGAAGATGCCTCTCCTGCCTTCTTACCGTCCCTTGAGAATAGCTATTGGATGAAAGAGGAATGCTCAGCAAGCTTCGGAGCTAAGTGCTTACAGTACAATTAGACAGAATCATCGTTGGCATTTTCACCACCCTGTAAGCATGAACTAATTAGGCCTCATCAGGCACTGATGTGAAGGAATTACCTCCAATATCCTGCAGACTAAAACAGTTCATGTGATGCTTCTAAAAGTTCACCTAAAGATGTAAAGAGGAAGCGTGTCTCCTGCCACGCCGTCAGCATTTGAAAGCAGCGGCTCTCACGAGGCACCTGGTGTTACTGAAAGGAGCCTGTTTCCATCCATACAATCAAACATGTCAAATGGATCCTGCTTGTTGCCGTGCATGTGGTATGGGGACGGGGCACGCTTGGCGCCTGTGCGGTGCGGCAGACACACGCATGGTCCATGTGCCCAGTCTGCCCTCCTCTCGCCTAGCTGCTCCTCCTCCAGGCCAAACCCCGTGGCACGTGGGCGAAGGCCGTAGCTCCTGAAAGCTGGCTCGCTTGCCCCCACAACCTTTCTCCTCAGAGCAGTCAGGGTGACCTAGTAACACCGAGGCCACATGCCTGCCGCTCCCCTACTCACACCTCTCCCTGAGTTCCCAATGTGCTTGTGATCAAGGCCAGTCTTCTTACCTTGACTTCCAAGTCCTGCGGCATCTGCCAGCCTCTGGAACAGACCTTTGCTCATCACAGCCAGCCACACTGGACTCCGACTCTCCTTGGAACATTGCAGGCCCTGTCTCACCTCAGGACCTTTACACCTGCTGCTCCTCTGACCTTCCCACAGTAGCTTCTTCAATCTCGGCTCAGATGCCGCCTTCCACCTTCTGTTCTCCAACAATCCAGCCTGCTGAGAAGGGCAGCTAACACAAGGAGCCCTTTGTGATTAGTAAAATGCACACTAATATGAAAATGTCACAAAAAGCATAATAGTTTTGGTCATTTGGGGTGTTTTCTCCCCATTAACAGTGGCCATGAAAGTGTTTGACATTAAAATTTGGTCCTGGTACTTAAAAAGCTGCAAAAAGGATGAATTCCAGGATGAAAGAAAAAATAACCATTAAATGAGGGCACTAAATTTTTTTTAAAAAGCTACTTGATACTAAAAATGGTGCCACCAGTGTATACCGAGATAAGTTATTAAACATGTACATTTTGAATAATTCTCAAAACTACACTGACTTTAACGTTGTAATGAGTAAATATCTAGTACAGAGTCCGTCACTGATAGCAGTTCCTTGCCCCTCAAATATGGGAGAATCAGTGTGTCTAAGTTCTCACAGCCCCACGACACTGCATTTATTCATCAGGTCTTAAGAAAGCCTTATGGCAAGACAACCAGGGCCTATAAAGAAGGGAAAATCACTACCAGTCTCCCCGCAGGCAATTTAATTGTCAGTCGAATCGTGAAAGGCAGAATGTATCCTATAAAATTTCCATTTGAGAAGCAAATAAGTTTGTTATGTCAACAAAATGGGAGACTGAAACTTCATAAGCTGCAAAAATATTTGATGGTCTCTGACAAAAAGGGAAAAGATGTAGAATGTTTCAAAAAAAGATTTTAAAAATCCCAAACTTAGGAAAAATGCATATCGTTTGATGGGAAAATGATGTGTCTTTCTAATGGAGCGGTTGCTGTAACGTGCTGTTGTCCGTGGAGCACGTCTGGGCATTTGAGAGCAGGGCCTGGACAGGGCGGGACCGCTCTGTGGGCCGCAGGAAGAGCTGGCCAGGGATTCAGAGGGCGGGCCAGGAAGTGTGGGAGTGGAAATGAGGCCGAGAGGCTGGCGTCCCTGAGGACAGTCAGCGTGACCCTCCTTGAGGGAGAGGGTAGACAGGGACGGCCCGGAGGAGGTCTGAGGACAGGACTGTGTCCTGTGGGATGCTGTATCATTTGAAATAAGTTGAACATGTGACCTTTTCTCATGATCCTCCAACCTTCAATAAAGCCGGCTTTGTGTAATAGGGCGTGTGTGTGTGTTTGCACACGTATGTGTTGGGGAAGAGGCTGGACTTCACTTCTGTTTAGCAAGAGGAGTGAAAAAGTGGCCTTGAGAACATAAGCCTCTCAGGAATTCGCAGGTTTCCTGGCTTCACGCTTCCCCGGGGAGTGCACCTAATCTGAGGTCCAGGAAAGCCACGCCGACGCCTGGGCTGTGACTCTTTGGAAGTTCCCAGGGATTGTGGGTGGGAAAAAGGAGTGAAGGGCTTGCTTTCCGGCACTCTAATAGTGAAAGTTGTGCATAGCTGAGGGTCATATTTAACTGAAAAGCCATAGCTTTTTTCTTATTGTCACACACATCTTTTTTTGGAGGACAGACTTTTCAATGCTGCACACCAATCCTGGAACACTTTTCATTACAGTTTTACAAAATTTCTACCTGTGCACATGGTTGGGAATAATAAAAACATAAATTTCGTTTCACTGAAGAAAGCCCGTAAGGTATGACGGGACAATGGTTTCACATCGCTGGAGAAGTAACAGCAAGTGCTGCGCAGAGCCGTTTGGGCTTTCAAGAAGCCATGGGAATTTTCGGTATTACGCCAAACTCAAAGTGGTATATAAGGGCAGCTACATCAGATGTGAAGTCATCAAATTTTAAGTTTGATGCTATTTATTCCACACAGCATGTTTTTATTTAAGTGGGACATCGTTTTGAAGTAGTCTGGTTGAAGCATCTTGGGGGGGTGGGTGGCGCAGAAGCGAGGGGGCACGGGCCGCCGGAGTGACTGGTACGCCTGGGATGGTGGTTCTTTATTAAGCCGGTGTGTTAGCTCGAAGCTTGTAATACCTCCAGTTCTCAATAACTTTATTTCATACACATTTCATATATTTTAAATGTGCCCTTTGAACACATTATTCTGAAATGTTATAAGAGAACGTCAATCTCCTGATAAAAAGAAAAGAAGATTTCAGTTTTGAATCTGGGGAGATAGGACTCAGTGACTTGCAGAGAAATCTATGCAAATAAAATATAGTTATGACAGAACAGGCTGCAATTATATCTCCTTTTCTCTAGGAAGAAATTGTTCTGCTTCCTATAGTATTCAATGACAATAACATGAATCTGGCAACTTTCTGGAAATATGCGGTTAACAAGTTATCTTTAAAGGGAGCCACTGCCTATGTAGAAAATGAAGCTTGCCTGTGTGCTGGAGTTTGGCATCAGTCATCATTATCTATCATCATTGAACCTGACAGTGCAACTTTCTGAAAAGATGCAGTTAGCAAGGTAGCACAGATGTGGTGGGGACGCAAACTTCTTTACGAGGAAGGTAAATGGAGACAGCCCTGACACGCCCTGATCACCCCTCCACGTTGCCCTCCCTCCCACATCTTGCCCTTCCTCTTAGTTATTTTCATTATCCCTGATTAATTGGGCACACACACACACATGTAATTACACTTACTCAGCCTAGGAAACTTCAGGTCAGAGAGTTCCTAAAAGTTCTGTTCAGGTTGAAACTCTGTCCAGCACCCATGGAGCCATAGGTTATGCAACCTGATCGCAAATGAATGCAAAACTTGTTCCAAATGAATGCTGCTCTCAAATGCAGCAGGTCAGTGACTTCTCAGGGATATGTTTGCATTTCGCTGGACAGCACGTTGCAGCCACCAATGAGTCATGCAAAGAGCTTGTCTGTGGTTTGTAAAGGACAGCACTGAGGCCCCAGGGCTTGGAGCGGACGCTTCTGCAGGCTTCACCACACTCGCCTCCATTACTAGGAATCCTGCACATCTTTCCTTTCAGGCACTTCCGAGTCACTCTAGAAGGGGCCACTGCTGTGTGGAGAACGAAGCCTCCATGCTGGTTGGAGTTTGCAGTGACTCTTTATCTATCGACACGTAACAGTAAGGTATGCTGCTGCTTTATTGAACCTGACAGTGCAATAAAAACAAAAAAGAAGCAAGTTATTTGCATCGCTGGAGTGTGGTTAACGTAGTCAACATGTGCTTTTTTACAAGTTTGCTGCAAATAAATGCTTTCAGGCTTCAGAGACTGATAGGGATAATTCATGTTGATTGAAAACCTACTATGGTCAGTTATGCTACTTGGCATTTGGTACCCTTGGTCTCATAGAATCATTGCCTCCTTCCTTCAGGATTGGTATGTTACCTTCACTTTACGGATGAGAAAACTGGAGTTCAAGGATGCTAAATAACGGGAGCTGGGTGGGCCACTAGCAGATGCCCAAGCAGGTGGGATTTGCTTCTTAATCTGGTCTTCCCATTATAGGACGGCTCCCCCTCGAGAAGAGAAGGAATGACTAGGACTATGATAAGAGAAGGAATGCTGATGAAAAACGGTGGAACCGTCAACACCGTCGCCATCAGTCAGGGAGAGAAGCGGGGGTGGTATTTGCTTTGCTGTGGATAAAGAATTAGCTTAATAGGAAATAAAAGGTGGAAGAAAATAGTTGCTTCTCAAGATGGAAAAATGTTACGAGTTTATTTAATAGTTCTGTAAGTGATTTGGATCAGAGAGTACACAGTGAGCTCTCCAAAATTAAAGATGGAAGTGAAATGTCAAACTGACAAGGATAAACCTTACTAAGATCTCATGAGCTTTCATGAGTGGGTAGAGAAATAGCAAATAAGCTCGAGCATGGGCAAGTGAAAGCAATATATTCAGGGAAAATGATATAAACTTTGCTTACAACACCTCTTGGTTTCAATACAAGAAAAGAAGCTTGAAATAAATATAAAATATTATAAAATACATATTTCTTTTTCTTTCTTTCTCTCTTTTTTTTGGTGAGGAAGCTTGGCCCTGAGATAACTTCTGTGCCAGTCTGCCTCTATTTTGTATGGGGGATGCTGCCACAGCATGGCTTGATGAGCCGTGTGTAGGTCCACACCCGGGATCCTAACCCACCAACCTGGCCCTACCAAAGCCAAGTGAGCCAGACTTAGCCACTGTGCCACGGGGCTGGCCCCCATATTGCGTTTTTTAAAAAGACTTTTTTTTTTAAAGATTTTATGTTTTTACCTTTTCTCCCCAAAGACCCCTGGTACATAGTTGTATATTCTTCGTTGTGGGTCCTTCTAGTTGTGGCATGTGGGACGCTGCCTCAGCCTGGTTTGATGAGCAGTGCCTTGTCCGCACCCAGGATTCAAACCAACGAAACACTGGGTCACCTGCAGCGGAGCGAGCAAACTTAACCACTCGGCCACGGGGCCAGCCCCTAAAAAGACATTTTTGATCTGTTATTTTTTGACCTTCATGAGGAAAGAAGGAGAAAAATCAATCGTTAATAACCCCATTTTATAGAGAAAATAAAGAGGTAGGCTGCTTCAGTGACTTCCCAAAGTCACTCTGGTAATTAGTAAGAGAATTCTCACTAGAAACCAGGACCGCAGAACCCCAGGCCATGCCCTTCCTCTTGCTGTGGGTTCTTCTCTGGGCTCGTAAAGCCAGTGATGTCAGATCATCACCAGGGGATATTTTTCATCCTTACCATATCACGTCGAGCGCTGCGGCTTTGGACTGAGACGTACCTGGACTCAAATCTCACTTTGCCACTCGCAGAGTATGAGTCACAGGACAGATTGTTTGCCTTTAGAGATTGTTGATTTCTTTTTGTGTAAAATGGACCTACAGAATAGCACCCGCCTCATAGAAGTATTTGAAGAATTAAATGACGTAAGATATGAAAATACTTAGCACAATGCCTGGCACATAAGTATTTAATGAATGTTCATTTTTTTTTTTTTTTGGTAAATGGACAGGAAGGTGCAATACATTCTTACTTTGAAGTAATAATGTGTTCCAAGCCTTTAGTGATGACTGATTTAAAAAAAAGAAAAAAGTGGATAACCACAGCTGGCTTAATATTCAATACAAACCTCCCCCTAGACTAGAAATGGAACAACATTGCAAAACTGAAATGTGCGCCTCCCGCTCCCCGGGACTGGAGGCAGGCGGCGGTGGGGCAGTTCGGCTCCTGCAGGAGAAAGGAGACGGAAGCCTTGCACCTGAGGAGGGCCAGCAGCAGGTCCAGCGCTTGCAGCCTGGGGCTGGGGCGGCACTAAGCCATCCCTTAAGAGAGGAAGCTGTGGAAAACTGCTGCCAACAGAAGCAGCTGTCCATCAAGGGAGAGCACAGACACAGTGCAGCAGGGAGGGGCCTCGTGAGCCCATCCACTGGCCGAGTGAGGCTGAGATCACCCACTGAACGGGAGGTCTGAACAATAACGTAAGCCCTAACCCTGGGCAGTGGGTGCAGGCAGGTGGGCCAGGCAGCCTCCGACTTATGGACAGGGAGTCTGGAGCACAGAGGAAGGGGGAAATAAAAACAGAACAAGCAACCAAATCAGACACCTCAAAATGATTCTGCAAATCTGTTGGCTTCAAAAAGCTTTTGGTTTATAAAACACGCAAAGACATTTGATGCTAAGAAAAAAATATTGATAATGTGAATTAAGTCCAGGAATTAAAATGGGGTATCTATCTGAGAGACACATTAACATAGGTATGTTTACAATGCTCAGAGATAAATACAGGAATCCATTCATAACAAAAACAAAAACTGTGAAACAAAACCAAGCAGAAATAAAACAAGGTAATATAGTTATGACTAAGAAGAATAAATTCGATACTTTGGAAATAAAAGATGTTGTTATTGAAATTAAAAACTTTAACAATTTAAACCGTAAACTGGACACAAAGAGAGAATCAATGGTCTGAAGCATAGTGCTGAAGAATCACCCTAGAATGTAGCATGGAGAGATGAGAGTGAAAGTATGAAAGAGAAGTTCAGATACGTGAGGGATAAACTGATAGATCTAAAGGCTAAAAGCTTTCCAGAATTGAAGAAAGATGTGTGTGCCTCAGATTCAAAGTACCTACCAAATGCCAATAAAGGTACACCAAACTAAATCTGTGACTTGAGAGCAGAGTGAAAATCGTGACAATCGCCAGGGAGAAAGGACAGATTATTGGCAAAGCCCTGGAAACGAGAGAGACTGCTCATCAGCAAGAGATGCCAGAAAACGGCGGACTTCCAGCACTGATGGAATCACTGTCAGTCTTGAACCTTACACCTGTCTAGACTGCTGTTCAAGGTTGGATGCAAAATACAGACATCTTCAGGCATACAAGACACAGAACTTCATCCTTCACAGACCTTTTACAGACCGTCGTTGTTAAAGGTTATATCTCATCAAGAAGAAAGGAAACCTGAAGGAAAGACATGAGCTAGAAAAAAAACCAATGCTGAATACAGGAATTAATAAGATATGTTAGTAAATGTAATTAACAATAGATTATAAGATACAATAACTAAGTAGGGGGTACAATTTTAGTAAAGCAAAAGAATAAAAGAACCCTCTTAGTTAAATATGCTTAGTTTATAGTTTGCTGTGCATGTTATGTATTTAAAGGCAATTACAAAAATAATATAAATATAATCTTTAGTTTCCAAACTTTCCATGGAAGTCAAAAATTGGCAATATAAAAAATTCTATCAGTTCAACAGAAGATAGAAAGAAGGAAACGAAGAAGTAGGTAAAAAGGAGGATAAAAGAAAACACAATGTGAGATGTACGTACTAGTTCAAACATGAGAATACTAAGAATTGCGATCACACCTACCAATTAGCTGAAGATAGAGGTTAGTGGAATGAATAAAAGACAAAAGTCGACAATAGTCTGCTTTAAAGAGACACATATGAATTAAAATTATACAGATATGTATAGAACAAAGATAAGAAAAAAGATACAACAGGTAAATGCTTACTAACCAACTTTAAAAGGATAGATAGTATACTATAGTTACTATACTATGATAGCTAGTATAATATTAATATGAGACCAAATAGAATGTAATGGAAAAAGCATTAACAAAAACAAACTAGCAGCAAAATATATAATCAGAAAAGAAGTGATAACAATTGTGAACTTTTTGATATAGAGATTAGGGAAGAAAGAAAGACATGATTAGCATTTATAAAACTATGTCCCTGGACTTTATTTTTATTCAATTCAATAAATATTAGTAAATCCTAGCAGAATACTCCCTTGAAGTTTTAAAGGCTAGATTTACAAGGAAATTCTGTTTTTTATGGCGAGTGTTTAAATCTGGCTGAGATGGTCCATTTTGGCTGAAAAAAATATATATAGGCAAAAAAGTTTACTTAGACAAATGAAATACAGAGCCAAATTGGTTACTTATGAATTTTTGTGTCTGTGCATCCTTAACCCAAAATGTTAGAATTAAAGAAGGCAATGAAGCTCTTCTGTAAAAATATCTATTTGTTCCAGTGTCGGAGGCAGAAGGTTGCTCTGGATCACTTTTCTGACACAAGATTAACATTCCTTATGTCATTCAATAGGGTGTACAATGGAAGCATGTAAACTGTAGAAGTTCATTCAGTGCGACCCCTTGGTATTGTTATTAATGCTCATCAATAACTCATTCAGAGCTCCACAATCCTGGCTCCCTCTTCTGAGAGGCCAAATTCTGAAAATCCAACAAGTTCTGGGTCAAGGATGGACATTTTGGGGCAGAGGTAAGAGAGATCACTGGAAATGTGAGTTAGAACGACCATGTGCAGTATGGTACTCTCCCCTCAGCCAGCTTAGTCCATGACCTCTTTGGCCTGAAAGGAAAGTAGTATTATACACCTTGCCGAGTTTACACACTCAAACCTGGAAGCTTTTTTTGTAGCATTTATAGAAATTATTGTGCAGGAGTCCTAGCCATGAGGTCATTATGACCTTTGAGAGTAGGAACGTTAATGAATGAATGAATGAATTAGAAAAGGGTCAGTTGATCAGAATGGGTAAGAACCTTTAGCCAGCCCCCAGCCTTCTCTCTTCTCCCTGTGGTAGGCACAGGGATCAGGCTGGGAGTTGAGGGGCAACAGCCGGGGATGGATGACAGAGAGCAGGTGTGCAGGTGCGTGCCTGCTCACACACTTATATCGCTTGCAATACACATACCAGAAAGAGATTGCTTTCAAAGACAAACTAAATTGACTTGCGACAAGCTCTCAGTTGTTTTAAGCTTGTTCCCAGTTTTGTGGGTCACCAGACCCAGACATGTTGGCACATCTTAGTTAGGCCCTGGGGGAAACAAGGCACAGAAGGGCATTCTAATGGAGTGTCAGCTGTAAAAAGATTTGGGCTAAGCAGAGGAGAAATCTGGCATAGGACTGGTTCTGTGCTTATCAGAATAAAACCCCATGCATCGAGGGAGCTTGTTGAATGAACTCGAAGGTCTTAACAGTGTGTAATTGTGATGTTCTGGCTCTTCTGGTATACTCACATTAGCCTGGGAGGGTGATGAAATTTGAGAAGTCTTTGAAAATAAAATACTGTAAGAGTGTATATTTGATTAGCTGGTTGACTGGCCTTACATTTATATTCCATTTTTTTCCTTTCTGTACTGCTTTAAAAATAATTCTTGGTGCCTCATGTAACTTTTCTGAGGCTCATTTTTGTGAAAGAAAAAACCTACCAGACCCTGCCTTCCTCTGAAGTTTGCGGACTTGCTCCTTGCATGTCCAGAAGGAGACAGCTGCAGAGGCAGTGGTGTGCTGGAGCCGAATGGCACTGGCTGGCAAGCACTGATTGTGCATATCTCTTTCCAATCCCACATTCAATGATGCCATGTTGGTAGCTGAAATCAGCCATGATGAGAGTATTTACACCATGGAAATTGGCACACACTACACACCAGGGCTTTTTTCCATGAAGCCAGTCATAAAGATTTATCAGCCTCCCACGACTCAGAATCCTTAGTCCACAGTTCATTTCCCTGAAAACAACCTTCCAAAGGCTAAGGCAGGGGCCTCTTGGAGACTGCTCTGCTTGGAAACTTGACTGGAAAGTAATGACACCAAATGCACACAGTGGCTTATAAGCATTTGTGTTTCTCTCAGCATAAGACTGAGTACTAAGCCTTTCCTTTCAGGGTTACCATGAACACAGCTACGCTGGCAGTAGAGTACTCTTAAAAGAAAATCTCAACAAAATTGTGTCATTTTGCTGAAGCTCTTGATTCTCTCATATTGTAAAATATTGGCTTCTCACAGTACCAAATTATAATAATTCTGCCTAAATATGCTTTTCCTGTCAATCAAGGAATAAGGTATTTAATAAATATTTATCATATGTAAGATACAGTGATAGGCAATATGCTAGATACAGATGAAAATTGTATATTCTCAAATTATCTTTAAGAAGTGTGTAATTTAGACAGAGAGGCAAGACACGCACACGTGAAAAGTTCTATGGGAGAATTTCTATAACACTGTATAATTTGAACATATCCAGACTTAAGGTCAGACTCAGTAACTGTTACATGAAAATCTATACACACACACACACACGGAGGACACCATTAGAGATTCTTATTACAGGCTTCTGCAGGGCGGGCACCAGAAGACAAAGACAGCATTATGTCATAAGGCAAAACTTTCTAAAAATCCTCTTTGAATACCTTTTTCTTTTTCCAAATGATGACTCCCACAGCATCCACCTGTGTCTCTCCTTCTCCCTCTGCTTCTCTGCCTCTCGTTACCCTCCTCCCTGAGGCCACGTGCTGGTGGTACCTGCCCATCTCTGCAGACATTCTTGAGAGTTTGGCAAAACAAGTACCTTTTGGGAGGCCCAACCTCCTTAGAAAGGAAAGGAGGGAAGGCTGTCGATTCATTGATTTGAAGCACTTCTGCCACAAACGAAAGACAGCAATTCAACAAGTGTCCTAAGGAATATTTGAAATCAGAGGCTAACAGTTGGGAGTTTTAAATTCAGAGGGAGATGAAAAGATCATTTTGGAGGAGGAAAGCTTTAAGAAGGAGAGAGTAGTCAGTGAGTAGAAGGTCTCAAAATAAAAAAGGCAAGTGGGTGCCCAGCGTAGCCCTGCTCTCCTCCATGTTGTCCCCTGGTGCCTCACTGAGGCAGGCGCGCCGTCTCCCAGTGGAGAGTAGAGGCTGCGTTTCAGGTGGATGCCGATCCCCCTCTCTTGCTTTTCGTCTATTGGGTACGTCCCCCCTCCAAAACGACCCTTAGTCCCTGACCCTTTTTCCCTCTCCCCAAAGAGGCGCAGTCATCTATATTCATGGACTGAGTAGAGGACAGACAGATTTTAAGGACATCTGCAGGTGAGTGTTGAAGTAGGGTCATCTCTCAGGCATTTGGATCCTAACCAGGGCTCTAACTGCTGGTGCATTTAGTGGAAGCGTTTTTCCAAATAAGTTTGGGATGACAATGCATTTGAAGAAGAGATAAGCGTGCTTGCACAGTTTTACAGGCGGACCTCAGTAACCAATGACAGAGTGGCTCTGCCATGCTGTTCAGGTCACAAAACGTCGGCTACCACAGTCACTGGCATGTTTTTGTATTTTTGTTCCAGTCAACTAGAGAAATTTTTAGAACAGTTTTTCTTCTTCTTGTCAGTGCAGACTCAAATGACTTTAGTGTAAAGAGGCAATTGGGCAGAAAAGCTTATGGTCAGCCACCTTGCAAAGTCCCTAACTTGAGAATTTTCAGCCTCATCCTCCAGCCTGGTTGATAAATTCAGAAATCTCACTCCACCATTATCAATTATTATCATAGATCCAACGTTACTCAGTGATTCTCACCCTGCCCATGTCTTTGTGATGATAGAGCTATCAGCATGCAACATGGGGAGGCCAAGTTATTACAGAATCGCTGTATGAAGCCGTTAAGTTAACAACAACCTGATTCGCTTCATGTTCAGGTCTGAACATCTATAATAATCTAAATGGCTTCTTTCATGCTAACAATCAACGAGTGAGTACTCCCACTCTGACAGTATCAAAGGCACTTGAGTCATTCAGCTGAATCTCGTCAGGGATTCCAGGATATCCAGCTCAGCTGGATTCTGGATGATTTTCCATCAGCAGCAGCAGCTCCTTCTGGCCGTGTGACCTTGAGTGAGTTCATCATCTCCGAATCTAGCTAAGGTTAGCCATGCTGTTCTAAACATCCAGATTAGCTATTAGGTAAGAAATCACTTGAAAGCTGGAAAGCTCTTACACAATACATTAATGACTTAGACCCTCTTGGCTGATGAGAAGGCAAGACCACAGTGAACCACGTGCTGGCCCTGAGAGCTGGCCCTGAAGGTCGCTTCTCAAATACACTCTGTAGCATTTTTAGGATGGTTAACATGAAAACCTGTGAGAGGTTTTCTTAAGAAGATTATTTATTTTATCCTTGTTTGTAATATGTTGCCCTGAAATAAAGTAATATTGTGGACATGGCATATTAATAATATAATATACTTTCTTTGACCTAGATAAATTTTGGGGAAAAAAACAGAGATAAACCATTCCCCATATTCACTAGTATTTTTCATAAAAATAATATGCAGACAGTGAAGCCGTGATCCACATGATCCACACATGATCCCATACAAGAGATTACCTGAAAAGAAACACAGCATGAGAAGAACAAATTTTAAAATAGCTCAAGTTGCCTGCAGCAACTCTTCCTAAGTTCCTCTTTTTCTCAACTATCAGTAAGTTCTTCCTAGTTCCAACCTCATCTCTTTCGCCCCCTTTCTCCTTATTCTGCATCACACAAGGTTAAGGACAGAGCTGGCGACAGCAGAAGTCACCCTAGAGGATGGGTTGGAGAGGTGAGCCTGGGTGGGAAGGCCAGAACCCTCAGTAAGGGGTAGGGGGAAGCCGGGTACACTCAGGAGTTTTGACTCATCACAGGCATAATGATGCAGCAAGAATTCTGCCTTGAGTCGCTTCAGGCTTCAGACATGTCAGGGACTGGCGTCCTGGAGCAGAGTAGAACTGCTGAGGCTCTCTGTATGAGGCACCGAGGAAACCCTGACAAAGAGGGCAGGCAGAGAGAGAGAGAGTAACTTGTGCAGGACACAGGCAGGCTTTGGAGAGGGGGATGATTCTGAATAGGGCAGGATAGCAGCCTCTGTACTGTCCCCGGTCCAGGTCCTGTGGACTCCTGCCGGAATCCTGAGGAGAGCAGACTGCAGTAAAAGAACAGATGAAAATGAAAGGACTGGGACATTGGAAGAGGAAGGCATCATGGGAGCTGGGGCCAGCAGCTGCTGCCGAGACAGGAGACCTACCTTCAGCATGGGAGACACACTTTCCACAACAGACATCAGTGCACTCTGGGCAGACCTTGCAGGGTACCAGCTGGGGTCAGCATCCTGCACCTTTGGCAGGCATGCACTGAAAGCATAATTGATGGTTTTAGAGTCAGAGGTGATGGACGCTGGAGTTGGAGAGGAGGGAAAGGTCTGATTCCCCCAGAGCAGCCAACAGAACTCCCTGGGAATGTCCGGGGCACCTCTAAAGAGAGAGGTTGAGAGCCCCAAGAAACTCACTGTGTCTTGTTTTCAGCCTTCCCATTCACATCTTTTTACGCGTATCTCTGAAGAGTGTAACATAAGTGTGAGCGCCCCCACATGCTCCATTTTTCTCTCAGGCTCACCCTGGGTTAACGACAGGTTAAAGTTTGAGATCTTAAAAGAATTAGATAATTTTTTAAAAGAAACATATGTTAGAGACCATTTTAAACCATCACATAACATGTTGGCAGGTACAACCTGCAGATATATGATCTGGTTTAAGCTTTACTGTTTCTTGTTGTGTGTGGCCTTAGTTTCCCATTTGCAAAATAGGGGATTGACATGGATGATAGGAGATAGCTTTCAGCTCAGAGCCTACCTTCCCTCAGTCAGTCACCCAGCTGTCTGCTTGTTAGGCTCAGACAGAAGCAATCCAAGAACTTGGGGAGACGTTGGCTTGGACGTTGGGTGAGGCTGACTGGTAAGAGGGAGAAAGCTTCCGTGATGAGGGCCCAAGGGCCCAAGTGTTCAGGTCCAGAGGGTAGATTAAGGTATTGATAGGGGCCTTGGAGCTTAATAAGGGAGACAGAGGAAGCACTTGCTAGAATTTTGGTGCGATGGGCACATCCTATTGGAGCATCACAGCTTGTCCCTGGCAGAGTCAGTCCCAAAGTGGGACCCAAACTCTTATCCGCTGAGCTGGATCTTCAGACACTGGAGAGCCCAGGGGTGCATGCCTGCATGTGCCCAGGAGAGTGTACCTGTGTGGATTTCCAACCAGAAAAGTGTTGTTAGTTAACATTCAGTGAAGAAAATTTGGAAACTATAGAAAAGTACATAGAAAAAAGTGTCATTGACCTACAATCCCATTACTTATAGGCTAAAGTTATTAACATTTTGCTGAATTCCTTTCCTGTCTTTTCCTATACAGAGCTGAAGTATTACTAAATTGCAATACACAATTTTGTATCGTACTTTTTTCCCCTTAGTATTATATGACAGGAAATATAATATGGCTACTTAGTGTTTTTTTAATATATATTCATCATAATCCACTTGAGTATCCCAGATTTGAAGAGGAAATGCAAGTGGAAGCAAAGTGAGCTCTTCTATCTCGGGCTGGAGGCTCTGCAGGTGGAAGACAAGATTCGGGAGTGGTTGATCTGGGCTGAGATGGAGCAAAGCAATACTTAGGGAATATTTTGTTTGAAGGGGAGCCAGATGATCAGCCTTCCAGCAGCATGTGCCTCAGACACAGCCTGCCATCCAGGTCGACGAGATGCCCCGTGAGATTCCAGAGGGCCAGAGTGGTGGGGAGGCCAGCAGACAAAAGTAAGAGAAGCCCACAGGGGAAATACGTGCAAGGGAGGAGTGGCCAGATGAAGCAGAGCATGAAGGTTTAGAAGTGAGCGTTGGTTATCAGTGCACAACGCAGCTGGCAAGTCAGCCAAGATGATGGCGGGAGAGCTGTGCTGGGTCTAACCACCAGAAGCTGGCTGGCTATCTTTGTAGCACGGGTTCTGTGAAGTGTGCGGGGGACGCCATATTGCTGGGTGTCAACATGAGTCGTGGGGGCAGGGAAGAAAGACAAGCGGTTCAACAAATCCTTGGAGAGGTTTGGCCTTCTATAGGGGAGAGAACGGAGTGTGAACGTGCCCATTGCGCTCTCCACTGACCTCACGGCTGTGCACCATTTTACAAACATTTCTGGGTCAAAATATGGCGCTGCCTTATATGAGCTTTTGACATTTATCTGATTACTAGTAATATGGAATCTCTTCTCTCATGGTTATTTGTAATTTTACTTGTGTTATTTATGTCTTTTGCCCGATATTCTATGTTATATTAGTCATCATCTTATTCATTTTGAAGGTATATTTATATATCATAACCTCTTTGCAGTTATATTTGAAGCAAATACATTTTCCCAGGTTAATCTTAGAAACAGCCTTTAACATGTAAAGTTGTTTTTTATTTTTATGTTATAAAATGTCTCAGTGGATTGTTGAGTTTTAACAGAAAGGTGAACAGCAGTGGTTTGAGCTACATGGTAAGGTGAGGATGGCTTGGGGCCAGTGTGAACGATGCTTACATACTGCGTTTACAAGAACACCATTGGAAGGCACCCATCCAGCTCAGAAAGCCAGCTTCCCCTGTAGGAAGAAATCCTTGCTGAGACCCCGCGGCTGAAAACCACCACGGGCTTTGGCTTTCAGACTGCCCGGGGCTGATGGACGTGGCCGAGAAGGGGAAGGAGCACGCCCTGTTGAAAAGCCAGGGGAGCCTCATAGACGAAGTACAGATGTGGCAGCCTTAGGGCTGCAGATGCAGCATAATTTCTAAAGTCGCAGGGCATGCGTCTGTTGCTCTGGCGCACAGCGGACGGTGTGTTCAGCCCTTCAAAATGGACTTGGGTGCCTTTGGCTTCCTGTCTTTAATGTGGCGACAGGGGTGGCAGCCTACAGACGAGAAGCTCTGCACGGCAGTTCTCAAAGCCAGGAGTTGGAGGCTCAGCCATAATAGCTTATTGCGGGAGGGAAACGGATGGTGTTGGACGCCAGTGCAGTTGCTACCCAGACATCTTGGGACACCACTGTTTGTGATTGAGGCATCTGAGATACTTCTGTTCACTTAGGCATTCAGTCATTTAGCAATTGTTATTTGAGCACCAACCCTGTACAATTCACTGTCACTGTTGCTGAGCTTGACATGGTTTAATCTGGAAAGGGGATTGGAAGAGACTGTGCTGGGAAGAACGTCAGTGGGGAGGCCCATGGAGTAAATCCATACAGGTGTGCAGGGCACTGAACCAAGGCCCACCACCGGCACCCGGTCACCCGAAAACAGACATCGTCACCCACAAAAGCCCAGCACCCTACCTGGGACATCCTGGCACTCAACTGATGTTGTGGCACCAAGGACTAGACCTGATGTCTTTTCTGAAACCAAACACTCAACTATTGATCTGCGTGCACTTCGTGATTCTCTAACAGCTGAAGGCTTGGACCACACTTGCCACACTCTGTGCCGCCTCAGGGACCTTGCTGGGTGAGCTGGGACGGCAGTGTGACGGAGGCGTCTTTATGAAGTCGCTCTGTGCAAGGCTGACTGGCCCCAGTGGCATTTGTTAGCAATTAGCTGGGCCAGATCATTCGAAGAATTTGAAATGCAGGATCAAGAGGTATATGTGGCAAACTTGGCTATTTTTCTCAGGGTTTTTTTTCCAGCACCACTTTGTTGCATGCTGTAAACATAGTGGTTAGCAGTGTGGCCTGTACGCCCAGAAAACCTGGGTTCAAATCCCACTTGCTATCTGTGTGACCTTGAGCAGCTGAAGTAAGCCTCTGGCGTCGGTTTCCCCATCTGTAAGATGAGGATAGTGAAAAGTACCTACCGTGCAGAATTGCTGTGAGAAGCAGGGAAGCTGATGAGAGAAAGCGCTGCTATATGATTATTACCATTGTGGTTATTATTCTAGGCGGCAGAGGCAGCTTATGCTCTGCCAGCGTTCCTTCTTAGGAGAGCTCTGAGAGCAGGCAGGAGATCCTGCAAGGCTCTAGGACGTCACAGCTCTGATTTCCAGCTCTGTCCCTCAACAGAGCCAGGCCCCTCCCCACACTCCCTCTCCCGGCCCCAGGCCCAGGCAGACGGTGGCTCTGTTCCATGCATGGGCTTTGGAACAGAAGACTTTGCTATTTTTGTTTTCCTGAAGGGGTAGCAGCTGCTGGGTTGCCCTCACTGCTGTGCAGCGATGACACTTGGGCTCCGGCTTCAAGAAGGAAGAACTGGCAGCTGAGCAAAGAAGTTGAGCGTTCAGAGGAGGAGCTTTGCCAGCTCTCTGTTTGCACGAGAAGGGAACTGAGAGGAGAGTCGAGGGAAGGGCTGGGCTCCACTTCCACCGTCCACCTTCGCGGAGCTGGCTGCCGACCTGCGCCTGGTCTGGCCCGGCTGCATTTCAGCACTGCTCTGCTGTGGGTGAGCACTTGTTCCACATAACTCTAAACGAGTATTTGCAGGGGAGAAGGCGACTTTGTCCTGTTTCCACCTCTTCTTCCCCTCCCATCCTAGAAGCTGGGAGGTGGGCTGGATGCAGAGAAAAGAGCATTGTTCTTAAATTTTCTCCATAGCTCAAGGACTGAGAAGGAAAAACTGGAAAGGCAAACTAGAATGATTGCCTCATTTATTTTCTCTTTAAAAGCATAAAAGGAACCCTGAAACTATGGTTCAGGCAACACCACGTGATTTCTTCCTTTCCACATGGAACTATTTTGAGTAAGAGATCTGTTTTCTATGTTGACATCTTCAGGTTTTCCATCTCCAGAGGCAGTGAACTGCTGTCATTCCTGGAAATAAGAAGCACAGGGCCCGGGGGCTGGTCTGCCTGGTGTTGCGCTCCCAAGAGCGACTGTGTGAAGTTGCTGGCTCCATGTCCAAGGTGATCGCTTAGAGCAGTGGTGCCCAACAGAACTTTCTGCAGCAATGGAGTATGTGCTGGACACACAGCAGACGCTAGCCACGTGTGTTGTTGAGCACTGAAAGTGTGGCTCCTGTGACTGAGGAACTGACTTAGTTTACTTTAAATTTAACTAATTAAATTTAAACTAATTTTTAAATTTTAACTAGCTAACTTTGAATTGCCACTGTGCTGGAGGGTGCTGGAGAGCAATATCAAAACCAACTGCAGGTGGCACCCACAAATGTTGACTGAATGCCCTACCCACGGAAGAGGGAAAAAGGAAGAAGTGAAAGGTCTCCAAATCCTGAGCAGCAAGTTTCTCCTTCCACAGCAGCCATTCACGTAGAACCTGTGCGTTTTGGATATTTGGGATGATCATTTTTCGCTCCATCTTTCTGCTGTGGGAGTAGGGATCTATTTGCTTAAAGAGGAATGAGGTCAAGACTGCATTAAAACACAAAAGGATGTTATCTCCTAGGGTAGATAATATTCGCATCTAGAAGCTCTTCCTTCCTCTCAAATGACAGGGTAAGGTCAAGAGCTTCTTCGAGGGTGCTAAAGTGACGACCCCGGGGCCCCTTCACATCTCAGATGAGTAAGCGAGCGTGCCCTGGAGCTCCGAGAGGCTGAACGTTGGAACGAACACTGGAGTGGCCATGAGGCAATGGTCAGTGCTCAGTGTCGTCTGGAAGGTGACACCATGAGGCTGCCACCTGGGGCTGTGCGGCAGGCTCCTGGTGGGGTCCTGTGGAGGAATGAGAGGCTCAGTAGCTGCCCTGAATCCAAAGACCACAGAAAAGGGGAAGCCTTGAGGAGAGAAGGAGGACAGCAGACCAATAGGAGCCCGAGGGAAACCAGGGTCTGAAGAGACATGAGTAGATGGCCAAGAGCAGGGCAGCGACTGCAGCGATGACATCTCTAACATTAAGGTGGCAGGTCTTATGACGTGACGATGGAGCATCAAGTAAATGCAGAACCTGGACAGAGCACCCCTGAGACCAATAAGCAAGAACAGGTGAAGACAAGTGCCCAGGACTTGGGCTGGGACTTGGGCACCAGAAGAGCTCCTCCCCACTGGGGAGGGACCGGCTGTTAATAATCGAACTGCACACCTGCAGTGTGTTGGAGATTTCTCATGCGTTATTAAGACTACAGGCAGATCCTATTATCCGCATCTTATGGATGAATATGCTGAGCCTGGGAGTGACTGGGAGTGAACATCCTCCCGGCTCTTGTCTGACTCCACTGGCCACCCCTTCTCAGGCTGCCTTTGGAATTAATTCTTCTCTTCCAGGTGTGGAAATGCTGCATTTCCTTAGGGATTGTTCCCGAGTGCCCTTTTCCTCTCATGTTCTACGCAGCGCAGTGTTAACTACTCTCTGGCAACCCCACAATTTCCTCTCCAGCCTGAATCTCTCCTAGTCGAGGAACAGCAAAATTGACCTAACGAATGGATGAGGAAGGATCCTTAGACATTTACACACAAACATTCGTAATTTATTAATTAGAAATGCAGAAGGACAAATAATTCCAAGAGCTGCTTTTAATTTAACCAATAAAATAAACTACTAACTGGCCCAATAAAGAAAATAAGAGAAAACGTAAAATTAGAAATGAGGAAATATTTCAAGAGACCACTTTGCTTAATGCCATGCTGACCCTTCTGAAGATCTAAATGAAAAACAAAATTTTCTAGGAAAATATGTATTACCAAAGTTCACATCACAAGAACATCTGTAACTAGGGTTACCACATTTAGCAAATGGAAAACCAAGGCCTCCCCTGTTCAACCTGAATTTGAGACAAATAAGGATTTTGGGGGTTTTTTTTAGCATGTCCCATGCAATATTTGGGCTATACTTATACTAAAAAAAGTACTGATTGTTTTCCTGAAATTTATGTTTAACTGGATGTCCTGCATTTTACCTGGCAGCCCTACTAACACAGGTAAATTACCGTGGAGAAACATGAGGAGCTTGTCGCAGGCTAAAAGAGCATCAAGATACCATGTTTCAGATGAATTACAGGAGTCAATCCAAGGGATACTTCCAGCTCTACTTAAATGATTCCAAAGCATGAAAAGAAGAACAGCTCCCCAGTTATGTTTACAAAGTTGCAGCACACTGAAACCAGACCTGACAATTACGGTAAAGAAAGCTGTGGGCAAATCTGTTATGAATGTCCGTGATGAAATCTTAACTGTGATATTAACAAATATGGGAGAATGATATTTTCCCTTAAAATTGACAGACTTTAAAGAAAAAAGTAACTTAAGAAAATTATTGAAAGTGATTTTAGCAGGTTTTTTGTAAATATCTGTATCTATCTATCTATATGATATACATAATTCTTAGCTATAATTCACTTATATAAGAGATGTTATTTTCTAGAATCATCTCAAATTAAACTCATTGCTTTGACAGTACTAGTCAATGCCATCAGATAAAAGGAAAAGATAAGGCATCAATACTTCAACTGAGGAGACAAATTGTGACTATTTTTAGACAATGTGGTTGTTTACATAAAATGCAAAAGAGTTGATTGAGGGAAATTCTATTAGCAATAGAGGATAATTCAGTTAGGTGGACAGGTTTCAAAATTAATGTCACATTCGGTAGCATTTCAATAAACAAATAGTATTTACCTATAAAATATAATGTGGCAAACTATCTCATTTATAATAGCATAAAAAAAGAACACCTAGGTAGAAACTGAATAAGAAATGTGCAAGACCTATATATTAAAGGAAACTGTAATGCTTTCCTGAAGGACATAAAAAAATAAATTGAATGAATGAAAAGACCTTATCCTATTCTTGAACAGGAGGATTCAATAGGGTAAACATCAGTTTACCCTAAATTAATACATAAATCTAATGTAATTCTCATCAAAATACCACCAGTAACTTTTATAACGGCATCATATTTCTCAAGTTATCTGGAAATAAACTTGCAGAAAATATATAGATTCCTGTGTACACCCAACAATTTTGGAGAGGATACACAAGAAGCTGCTTATAATGTTTACCTCCAGATGGCTAAAATGAGGGGTAAGGAGTTGAGCCAGAGACTTATTTTTTATTTTATGAGTATCTATACTATTTGATTTTTTCATGTTACTTATGTGATGAAAACAGTAGTTTTTATTTCAAAAGAGCCTTTCCCGTTATGTCGAGCAGTGATTGCTAACTCACTGTTCGGTAGAATCACAAAAGGGCGCAGGCATCAGGGTCTTTTCAAAGCTCCCAGTGATTCTCGGGGGCAGCTGAGCGTCATCGCTATGGAGTAGTTGCGGGAGTGCTTTTCAAACTTGTGGGCACAATCCATTCGTCATGAAATCGGCTTAATGGGTTGAGGAGAAACTTGTGTGTGCGTGTGAACTGGGTTGTGATCTAAGATGTGTCTTTTTCCGTGGGATGCAATCTAAACGATCGGAAAACCACTGCGTTATGTGACTCAAACTTTGCAGGCCTTGGGAAACGCTTTATCAGAATTTGTGTGAACTATTAAAGGCTTTTCACAGTTTAAAAATTATATTGTAATTCTGTCTTTTGTTCATTTATTTAGGCATTCAATCATTCATTCATTACTATTCAAAGATCAAAAATGCCATATGTAATTCCTGGTGCTTACATGATGAGGACAGTGCTTGACTTAAGTCAATGCTCAATAAATGCATAATGAATGAAAGAATGAATGAGTGATTAAATCAATTATCAGGTAGCACTTTGCCTAGTTTTCCCCAGAGTTCGTCTTATAAAGCAGGTTTTCTTCTCCCTTCCCACTCCCAAGCTTCAAATTAAATAATTACTCTGGGTAGAATAAACCAAGAATACTTGGATGGACATCCCAAATTCAACATAACAACCAAGGCAGGACTTCTGCCTTTGCTGACATACTCATCGCAGTGAGTACTGTGCTCTGGGTTACACCATACTGATTCTGGTCACATCCACGTTATTGTAGATCGCATTGGTCTGGTCCTTTCCATGACATAAGATACTCATGAAAGATAGAACCGGAAAGAATTTGGCTGATGTGGGTGAGCTTTATTCAAAGCAACTTATGTCATTGATGGTTCCCAGGTTGAAAGTAAGGTCTTCAGGAAAACGTTTCAATTCTCTATACAACCAACTTTGTGTAACTGAGCAGTTTATTGAACTACCATGTTCTCAGCCCTGGGCAAGGTGCTGCAGGAAATATAAGAAAGCATCAGAGTTAGTTAAACCATGTGGTACTAATTATAAGTGAGAAAGACATTCAGACTGGGCAGAAACAAAGTGAAATGGGCCAAATGGAAAAGTCTTCAAATCAAAAAGCTAGAAACATGAGACGTCAAACACAGGAAGTACAATAAAAGTACTCAGGTAACATCCTCAAGCCTGAAAACTGGATTCGTATTTGCCTAACGCTTCTTCCTTAGGTCCTTGTTTTGCATAGCATTTGGCAAACCGTGAACAGAACGGTCCCTGGGAATTCTCTCCAAGGACCGCAGGCCTAGCATGTTCATTCTGGCGAGTCATCTCATTGCTGCATGACTCAGTGGCTTTCTGGGCTCTTTCCTCCTCGTGTCCCCCAGATCACACTTTCTCCAGAGTTGAAATGGACAGAGAGAGAAAGAATATGTCTAAGGCTTTATTAACTTATAGCATAAACAAGCCAGAGGTCAGAGTGACAACAGTTGGCTTCTAAGGGCTTTCTTGTGAAGCAGACAGCTGTCAAGGTACATGGGGAGGAAGATTAGAAAAAAAGGAAACCTAACAGTAGAGGCAAAACTTGAAAATTTCAGAGTTAAAAAACCTATAGAAACAGACGAAAAGAAGAGAGATTTAGTCTAGAAAAGAGAAGATTAAGGGATGGATTTCATTAGGGTCAAAATGTATGAAGGAAGATTTCACAGGAACGGGAGACACCGTTCTTTTACATCTTGAGCTGAAGTTTGAATGATTGACGCTAGATCTGAAAAAGTACACGTTTATTTCTTCTTTATTTATTCAATAAATATTTATTGAGTGACTCTTATACACCATCCAGTTGTTAAATATTAAATTCTCTTTACCCCGCGGGTGTATGGCACTGACGGGGTGGGAAATTTTACGAGACATGATCTTTCTCTTCAAGTGGTTCCGTTGAATGAGGCCCTGAAGGAGACTGCATAACTGCTTCCGCCAGGGGTGTTCTGGAAATGAGATAATGAGAGTGAGCATAATCACATGACCCAACTAGTCAAGCCATGAGAACACAGCTTCAATGTATGTATTACTTTCTTTTCTGAGGCTCAGCAAGGTCAAGAGAGCTGTGCAGTTGCTTCTGAGAATGGGTGTGTGCAATGATTTATCGTCTACTGAGAAACGGAAAATGAGGGCAGAATGGTTTTGTGGGAACAAATACCTTTTACCAGCTTAAGACTAGTAAAAAATCGAGTACTTAACTTTGAGATTAAGCTTTTAAATGAGCAAGTGCTTTCCTTATTGTTTCCTCCTGAAGGCAGATATTCCCATTGTCTGCAGAGTATAGATGGAATTGTGAAATAGGATTCTGTCAGCTCACGTCTGCTAAGAGTGGCCACGGTTCCAGAGGACTCTCACCTTACCAACAGCTGCTCGGACACGCAGAAATGGTCTCTTCCCCCGGAGGGCATGAACAGCAGCCCCCTCCAAACTCAGGTCTTGACAAACCGGTACAGACTTTTCAGTTTATGAGAACTTGCCTAGAGCTAAACAAATAAATACTGCTTTTTCTACAACTGTGGATCCTCTAAGGCTAATCAATTTTCAAATTAACATGCTCCAAAATGACTAATTTGGAAACTTGGCCCTATGGGGGTGCAGGACATGCTCTAGGTACTTAGTGACTCATACGAAAGGCCAAATCTTTCCACCTTTTTATCAGACACATTTCATCAAGATGTTACCCTTTGTAGTTCAATATGGCACTCACAATCACATTATTACCATTTAGCTACTCTACTGGAGGGCTGCAAGAATTATTACTTGGATAATTTTTTGGGGTGGCAGGATTACCAAGCATAGCCATGTGAAAATAAATTCATATTTAAAATTCTTATGTATGCATAATAATTATCCGAACACCACTGAGCTAAAATTAATGACTCTGTATTTAAAGCATGGAAGTATTTAAAATTACCTGCCTGATGACAATTTTACTTAATCACATTAGAAGTATCTCTGATTACTTCTTGTTAATTGCTACTTAGAATCTGGGAGGGAAAAATGTCTAGAAATTTCCAGGTAACAGGTTACTTAATTGCCAGCATCAAACTAGTACTCAAAATAATATTCACACCCTTGAGCCAGCCACTTAGCAATATGTACTGAGAGGCGTCTCTGGTACATGGTGTGGAGGATTGTTCTGGGTGGGGAGATTTGAGAACATCTCCACAGTCTAAAACAGCAGAGCAAGAATAAAGGCCTAGAAAGAATTGCAGCAACACCTGGGTCTAGGTAGGTATGTGTCGTGTGAATCACATACCTAAGTGCCGGGGCATCCACCCAATGGTACCACCTGACCGTGTTGTCTGTGAGATCTGGGGACCAGCAGGGTCATATTTCCATTACATGAGACCCTGGGCTTTTCTCCCTTTATCCCCTCCTATTCATCTTCAGGTTTTTATGCTTGTGTTTTGTCTGTCTCTACTCACTTGAATTTAAGTTCCATGAAAGGAGAGATTTTTCTTTATTTGTCCACGGATACGTTCCAAATGCCCATCGTACCTGGCACATAGTGCGATCTCAATAAATATTTGTTGAATGGATGAAATTAATAATTTCCACGATGGACAAAGACAAGGACATCTGTTCAGGCGAATTTACAGATTCTTTTGAAGAAAATTTCTGAATCAATATGGATGTGTGTCTGTGATATTTTTCCTTCTGCTCTTAGACTCAACTTTCCAAGCCTAAAAGGCACTGGGGTAAATCTCTTTGTAGGCACAAGAAGGACAATCTCAGGTTTCAAACTGATAGTAACAAGGGCTTGTGAAAAACAAATCTACCTTTAAAAATAAATAAAAAGGAATAAGACAAGTAAGCTGGCTGTTCTGGAGGATAACTTTGCAAATTGGTTGAAAAGTGAAAGAAAAAAAATGGAATCCCCAACACCAAGTAACCTGTCTGAGTGAGTTTTTCTTTAATAAACTAATTTTTGACTGGCTTGACTCTCTTCGTTGGAGAGGCCAGGCCAAATGAAATTCGAATTGCTTCTTCTTGGAAAAAGCAAAACAAAATCTTGGCTGCCTTCTGATGCAAACTGTCAGAGCAGATCCTAACTTCAAATCATGGAGCAATTTATAGAGAAACAACCGCCTCCCTGGAAGCACGTGCCACATGCACCTAGTCACACAACGAGCTGATGAAGCCACTCATGCATCTTTGGGAACAGACCTTGTAAACGCATTTTTTCTTTCTTTCTTTTTTGTAAAGAAATAGAGCCAAAATTAGCAGTAACTCTGCTAATATTGTTATTTTTTTTTTCCTACTGAAAGACCTTTGAGGCCTCTATTTCATAGTCGAGTACAGGCTCTCGTATTTCCAAACAGTCCCCATTCGTATTTAATACAATTGCTATCAGTTGCAGTGCAACGACTGAGAAAGATCCATTGTGTCAACATTCTAGGTTTAACGTGGGATTTCTCGGCACTTTCTATTCTTCGTGCATCAATCTGCCTTGATGCATAGATTCCTCAGTCAAAAGGAACACAATCTAATTTCAAAATGACATAAATGGGAAATCGATGGGTGTTGCCTTGCAGGCAAAACCTCACCCAACAACTAGTCTGATCCCATGAAATGGAACCATTTGCAGAAAAATTCTCAGAATTTTAAACTCAAAGTCTCATTTCTCCCATCTTTAGCTTTTCATTCCCTTTTTAACAGTGGGTCTTGCTTTTTTTACCCGACAACACTTTTCCCTGACTTTTCTCCATCTCTGCAGCATTCCTATGGCCACCGCCAGCAAATGGTGACTGGGACGCTGCAGCTTTGCCCTTAATGCTCTGAGGTCTCCAAGGGAGGGACAACACATGCTGTCAGCGTGTGTGTAGTCCTCCGCTCTCTTCACTCAAGAACTGAGTCTTCATGGCTGCCTTTAAGGCCCTCTGGACTTCCCTGTGCATCCCAGCCGGGCATTTAGGCATTGGGCATTCGACGGGGGCAGCTGGGCTGTGTTTTCTTGATCACTGGATTCAAAATCCATCATCTGCCTGAAAGGCAATGGTGCGGCAACTCGGAAGCAGGTGATCTCACTGAGGAAGCAGGTAGCAGCCAGCAATTCACCCAATGGCTCGGTCAGTGAGTTTCCTGGTTTAATTCTTGAGTTTTAGTTAATTAGCTTTCATTTTCTCTTCACAGCAGCGTTTTAAGGAGTTCGGCTGTCCCAGCTCCCTGCTGCAGCTGCAAACTGAAAGGCAGAGAGAGATGAGAGAGAAAGTGGAACAAGAATGTATTTTTGAAGAAAGATTTCTTGTGAATATATTATTCACTAATATATTTAGTCATAGGAAGAATATATTTATAAGAATTCTGAATATTTAAGCCTCTTAACAAATAGATTCTTCATGAATATATTTATAAGGAGAATAAGTTTTTAAAAAGAATTTATATGAAAAAAATATGAAGAATATATTCTCAAATATTAAGAACATATTCAAAGGAACACTTCATCTTCAAGAATATATTTGTCAGGCCTGGGAGTTGCAGAGATAAACTGAATATTCTTTAAAATGATATGAAGCAAAATGTAATGCAATCAAAACTCAGTGTTTCAAAAGAAATGAGTAAACGTGGCAAGTTGGTCATTTGCTGGGTGGTTCAGAGATGCTTCTGGATCAGGCACCTGGGTAGGCACCGGAGGAGGGTTCAGGCCAGGCCTCGCTGCAGACCCCAAGCTCTTCTCCCTCCCTCCCTGCCTCCAGCCCACTCCACAGAAGGAGACTCCACAGACAAAGCTAAGTCGACCAAGGACCAGGACGTCCAGGGTACGTTTGCAAGTCAGCCTTCAGCAAGGAAAGACGTCGCAGCTCAGAGCCCTAACCTGTTAACGAGTCAGTCTCCAGTGCTGTCGCTCTTGGAACCTGTTTAGGATGTGGGTTATACAAGGCCAGGATCTAATCCCAGACAGAGGGAGGAACAGGCCTTCAGAGCTGATTAAGGAGAGATTTTTCTTGGAATGTCTGTGGGTTGTTGGAAGTGACAGAAATTTATTTTTGCAAAAATTATCTGAAATTATAGGCATTCAAAGACTATGGTCTCAGAAGACCTCAGTTCCCTGAGGATTCTTGCTAAAGATCTAATTTCCAGCATCATCATGTACACTTAAGATGTGTTGTACAAATGCTCATTTGAGGAACTCTTTCTAAAACCCTAGAAGTTTGTATTTCTTAAAGGCCTATGGCAATTTTTTGCTTTGTTCCTCATTATCGCAAGTGGGAATCAGGAGCAGAGGAGAGGGAGGGGCTCAGGACGGTAGCCAGGGGCAGCCATGGCCTTGATACCGTCTGGGGCATTTCTGGGGCTGCCTGACTCCTGAGGGTAGTGAAGTCCTCTTGGCAGAGTGAAAAGTTTCAACTCCTCCTGTTTCCAGCCTGCCTGGGTGCATGGGGCGAGGGGCAGAACCTGGCTGGAGTGACAGCTGGGGCGGGAGAGCTGAGCCCAGGCAACCAGGGCCCCTCCAGGGCGTCCCAGGGTCTGCCCCACGTGCGCCTGGCCCCTAACACGTAGCCACATTAGGAACAGCGGCTCCTGGTGGGTCAGGCCTGATGCAAACTTAAGGAGTTTGTATGTGGGAGATTCCTGGAAGAATGTTCAAGAAATAGATCGCTGTTGCTGCTATCTTCCTGACACCTACTTAACGGCTACTATTAGGTGTCAGGCACCCTACGTGTGTTATGTCGGTTACATTCATATACAGGCACACATCCTCAAAATCAAATTTAAAAACCCCTCGGGGCAGGTATTATTTTCTCATTTTATGGAGAAGTTAGACCTATTCAGGAAGCGACAGAGCTGGCATCTGGATTTGAGTCTGATGGGCTTGCCTCATTCATTGATGCAACGAGAACTCACTATGCGCCAAGTACGTGCCAGATGACATGCCACGTGCTAGGACTAAGTGATGCAATAACCCTGGGTCTTTGTCCCTACAGACCCTCTAGACCGTGCGGGGAGACAAGAAAGAGTCAGGAGCAAGGTGATGGGCAGGTATGGCTGTTGTGGGAACCTAATGGATGGTGTCAAGAAAGACTACCGAGCACAGGAAGGGGCAGTGGGGGGAAATGCCTCGGGCAGAAGGATCAGCACGTGCAAAGACAGGAGTCTCGAGAGTTCAGTGTAGGTCCAGCACAGAATGTGAAGAGAGCTCTGCCTGAGAAGGTGAGGCAGGGGCGCCGTGTGAATGCCCGTAGCCCAAGGGGGCCAGCAGGCTGACAGCCCACTGTGCACCTCTCCTCTCTCCATGCTCAGTGATGTCCCCTGGGTAGAATGCACACCACAGAAACTGACAACAAGGGAGACAATTTTAGTTTCCTGCCTTGGGCAACCGCTCTAATGATGGGACCGGTCACTCAGGTAAGGAACACTAGGGTAGGGCCATCTGAGCTCCCTTTTCAAGCTTGAGGTACTTGGGTGGCAAAATGGGGATGTCCAGCAGGTGGCTAGATACCTAGCTCAAGCTATTTCTATCTGATCACACTGTCTTCTAGGAACACAACAGTTCAACCCTAAAGTGGCTTGGTATTAGCTGTCCTGTTCGAGATCCTTCTGTTGAACTGACATGCATTACATATACGAACCACAAATCTCATGTGTTACGGAGCCTACACCATGAACAATTTTGAAGTCCTTCTTAATTAGAAAATCCTCCAATTTAATCTCTAATTATCAACACCTAAATTGACTGCCCTAAGGAAGCACGCCTCAAGTCCTCCCATTTGGTGGCCTTGGCCGGCTAACACCTGCAGACCTGCCTTCATTCTTTCAGGCCGAGAAAACCCCCCGGGGCTGCGGCCCGGCACAGTTATTACAACAGGAGGGGCTGAGGCGGGGTTTTATTTTATCCATTTATTATCATTTAAAATATGTTAAAATTTTAACATAGTGGAAGCAGGAAATTTAATCATGCACGGCAGTCTGCAAAAAAACCCAAAAAACAAACAGCAAACAAAACTCCACAGAAACAAAAATTGACATCAATAATATAATATATTAAAATTCCATTTAGGCAAGGATCTAAAGAAATGTAACATACGCACACCTCTTAGAGAAGAACTTTTCCTCTTCAGTGCCCTAAGGTTTGAGAAACTCTTCAAGCAGAATCCGCTTTCTTAAACCATAGATGCTTAATGGAACAAACGGGTACAGCCAGGTCTGAATCTCGTTCTTCTGTTCCTTTTCTCTCCCTCCAAAAAAAGATGGCACTCCGCTTCCATGGGGGCATTTGTGGCTCTTTCTGTGGGTGGAAGAGAAGAGGTGCTTGTGTTTCCAAACTGTGGGACTGACTCCACAGAAGCCGAGTCTCAGATCCAGTCACTTACACAAGACAATAAGGTCTGGCGACAAATCAGAATTGTTCAGACAAATGCTGGACACCAAGCTCCCTGTTCTAAGACCTTCCCTTTCAGTGGTGTGTCTCTGTCTGCAAGGATGGGCCCAAGGCCCGGTGTGACAGAGCTCCTGTCACATGTGCCCACAGCCCTGGGCAGGCCAGGGCGCCTGCAGGCTCTGCAGGTGGGCTCCTGGGAGGGTCTGCTCGCGGCGGCCAGTGCCCAGCTGACTGGTCTCACCCTGCTCCTGGGCACATCCCAGGAGAGCTGGGAGCACTCCCGAGAAATAGTCAACAGAACAAAAAGAAGAATTAATGAGTGATGAAAAAAATGTGCTTATTATTATTAGTTTTTAAAGATTCACGCTTTCCTGAGTAAAGTACACAAAAGTCTCACATGAAGTCTTCTTAAAGCACCAGGCCTCTATCGCTTAGACTCTCTGCTCTGAGGGCAAATCTGAGCCGAGCGAAAGGTGAGGCGAAAACAGGGACAATGTATTTATGAACACTTCTTCCCGAGATTCTATCACTTGAGAGTTTTATGCTTGCAGAATGAGAAGTGGCTTCTTTTACGATGAGGGAGAAGAAGAAAGGGGTATGTGCGGGCTTCTTCGGTCTGTTTGTTGCAAAGCTTCAGAGCTGAAAAGACCCCAGGGAAGATAAAGATGTTCACAAACCGAACCCACGCCTGGGCCTCCCCGTCGGCATCCCCGGATCAGTCCTCAAAATCCTTTAAACACGTAAACCACAGACACTTTGAAAGGTCCAGATTAAATACAGATAAGACCATGGGGAGACTGAAAGTAAACCAACGCAGGCCAACTCCATTGCTGGGAGAAAGCGGTCCTGGTGCCACGGCAGCTCAGGAGGCACCCTGACCCGACTTCTTGGCCTGAGACAGCATCTTCCTCAGTGAGGCCCTGGGAGCTCCTGAACATGAGGAGGAGTTATCAGTCCTCAGGGCGGGGCCCAGCTGGACCGTCATCACCTTGACGATGTCTGTCTGTGTCAGAAGCAGCAAGGCTTTGCCATCAGTCTGCTGCACGTAAATAAATGAACACAAACGAAAACATCCTGCCCCAAAAGCCTGTCTACTCGAGCAGCTCCCGGGCGCAGAGCCGAGGGGTACGCCCTGTGGGAGCTCCCGGGCGCAGAGCTGAGGGGCACGCCCTGGGCACCGTCCCAGGGCGGGGTGGCCTCCCTGCAGAGCTCAGGAATGACAAAGAATGACGGGCCAGCACAACTCCACTTCCCCCAGGACTCTGAAGCTCAGTTAAATTTAAAAAATGTTCACTCTGTTAAATATGAACTCAGTATACACTAACTATTCCCAGGCTAGATTTCTATTATTACATTTTAAAAATCTTGGCCTGAATTTGTATCAAGAGCCTTAAAAATAAGCTACTTTCATCCACTAAGTAAATCTCCAGGAATTTTTCCCAAGAGAACAATGTACAACGAGTACACTCTAGTGTTATTTATAATAGTGAAATACTGAAAACAACCTATCATTTCAAAAACAGCAGAAGTCAATAATTTATGTTATCACCTAGGATGGCTTATCAGGCCGTCACCAACATTCACGACTCAGTGAAACACTTCACAATTTGGAAAATGTTTCATGAATCATTAAGCAACAAAACATGACACGATGATACAGAAAGATCTGTTTTGATTTGTGAAATTAGATGGACGTGACCACATGTATACATATACATAGTTAAAATATTTGATGCCTTTACACCAAATGTGAAGGGAAGTTATCTTTGGCTGGTGGAATAGCGGCTTGGTTTTTATTTTCTTTTAACTTTCCTGTACTTAAATTTTTTTCTATGATAAATACAAACTATTACAAACAAAAACGCATATGAAATAAATATTTATTTGTTAACTTTTAAAACACAATGTGGTCTGAAATGTAATGGCTTACCCAAGAGTCACGGGATGGCGAGTGGCCACCACGCAGGTCGCGTTTCCACAGTTTCTGGGGGCCCCAGCGTGATGCCCGGGGACTGTGGGCATGTCCTACACTCACGTCACCTATCCACACAGTCAGGATCAGAATGAGTCCTGGTTTCAGAACCAAGAAGACAGAATGAAAGGGTATTCTGTGGCAACGCCTTTCCACGAACCTAACACTGTGGTTCTGATCCTTTTAAATTAATGATACAAATCCCTTAGTGTCAATGTCCCACTGAGGAAGGAAGGATCAATGGGGATCCCAGGAGGGGGCTAAAGTTTTAAAAGAGTTTCAAAAAGCTTCCTGTGCATTTACGATAGATCGTCTGATGAAAAATTGTCTATTTAGAGAACAGAATATCTTCCCCATGGGGTAAAACGCATATTTCCCACAGCAGAGGAGAGAGTCTGCCTGCTCCCACACCCTAACCTGGGTTCAGCTCCAGCGTTTTCACGCAAAATTTGCTGGCCAAATAGCCAGTCGTCCTAAGAATAAGGTAACAATGGTGGCTCTGGTGACGATGACAACACTTCACGTTTGTGGAGTTAGACTAACCTCTTCTATGTGTTTGATCTGCCAACGACCCTGTGAGGCGAGGAGGAATCTACCTACTGTAAACCTAACGACTTCTGAGGCGACGCTGGGGCTGCCAGCAGGCCTTGCTGGCCTCCAGAGGAGACCCTCGGTCTGGATTCCCGCCATTTATTAAGCCCCTCCTTTGGGACAAGAACAGGGCTGGGCACTGTTAACACACTAATCCTGATCCTTAAAGGTCCCCTCACCTAAGTCTGTGTTTACGGAGGCGGGATAAGACAGGTTAGGCGATCTGCCCATGATGACACTCCTGGGCCTAAGTGCCAAGCTGGAGCAACTTGACCTAAAAGGGACTGTGGATAAGGGAGGTCATGGGGGTTCTAAATGCAGAGTGGCCTTATGTGTGAGGCTAGGCCGACTATGCCCGCACTGTGCTGGGCTGAGGTGGAAGCAGGCTAACCTCACGTTTCCTTTGGCAGCTACCCAGACTGATGCCATAATGACCCTGATGCTGAGTTCCCTGGAGATACAGGGCTTGCCGGGCGCTGAGAGGTCCAGGGCCCCAAACTCAAAGAACACATCCCTGAACCATGCAGGCCCTGAACTCCCAAGAGGGAGAGTGTATGCTGCATCCTGGAGTCTCTAGGGGTATAGTTTTCTTGGAGAGTTCTAGAGCAATGAGGGAGGCTCTGGAATCAGATGGATATGGGCCAGACTCTGACTGCCCTTTCCTTGCTATCCTCTAGTTTCTTCACGGTGAACTATCCCATAGAGTTGTTGCAAGGACTCAAGGACAACAATCGTGAAGTGCTTAGCACAGGGCCTGGCCCATGGAAAGGCCACGATAAACAAGAACCATCACTGATATCTGCACTATTATTCTGCAGCTGGTCTGGTCTCTTGTGGGCCCAGTCTCCGTGGATGTTCCAGGGCAAATGTTGAGCATTTCGAGGGAGGTTGGAAGCAGAGGCTCCATGGAAGGCTTTGGTGGCTTCTCTGCATTCCTCCTTTAGCAGGTAACGAGCAGGGAGAGTCAGGGTGGTCCAGCTTTCACCGTGGAGTAGACAACAACCCTCTGCTCCCTGGGCGCAGGCCCAGGGTGGGGTTCCTCCCTGCCCCCAGTGGAGCCTGAAGTCACAGTGCCGAGGCTTCCTGACACCCATGGGTATTAATTAGCCCATGTGTCCCAGTAGTGCATTTCTTGAGCATGCTGTATGCACCAAGCCCCACAGCGTTCTGGGCCAAAGCACAGCTAAATACGAACAAGCTAAGCCAGAGGCCGGCCCTGCTGCACCCCAGCTGCACTGCGGGGCCCTTCTTGCCCGGACCCCTTTCTCTGGCCTCCACCAACCACTCGTATTTACACTTCAGTAAATGGAAACAAAGCACTTCTGGGTGTAAAAGTGTATATAATTTCTACATTTCCTACCTCTTTGTTGAAGCTCCCGGCATGCTCTTTGCAGCCCAGAGAGACTGTACAACCTCAGCCACCCACACTAGAGATGAAAAGCCTGATTTAAAGCATGCACCTGAAATGATGTCTTGGTTTATAGTAATTCAACATTTGAGTAAAATATACTTCAAATCCCTCACACACTTGAGATTTACATAGTAACTATCAACTTACATTAGTATTTGCCAGCTCAGAAATTAGACCAGCCCCCAGTAACTTTTCTGGTCTCTTATTTCCAGGATGACCTATACAGGGTTACAGCCATCATGATGACAATGACGGTCTCTATCTGTGTGAAGCTCCGGTACTCTGGAACCTTCTCTCCTCTGATCCTCCTGTCCATCCTGTGGGGTCAGAGAGGGCTTGTGCAAAGCAGATATCACCATGATTGTCAGAGACGAGGACATGTCCACCTGGCCATGTGGCAGACCCTGGGGCCACACCGTGTCTTCCTCAGCAGCGTCTCCCGTACCTCGCCCGGTGCCTGGCCAGCAGCAGGCACTCGAGGAATCCATGCCAAGGGAATTCCCAGGGAAACAATGATGGAGCTGAAGTCCGAAGAGCTTTAATAACTCACCCAAGGTCATGCAGGGCCAGCAAGTGCCGGGGATGGTTTTGGAGATCAGGTTTTCTGACTCCAAACCCAGAGTTCCAGAAAATCAGTCTCTTCAACTCCATTTCTCATCTTTACCTTTTCCCCCCTTTCCATCCGCGCTTGCCCCAAATTCCTTTTAATAAGAGAAGTCAGACAAAGCCTTGGCTATAAGCACAGGAAGTGGCTGAGTGTTCCCCAGTGATACCTTTGGGGAGCTGACTGAACAAATGTGATGAAGGGTAGACTCCCAACGACCAAAATGACAACGGGGCTCTGACCACTCTGGCAAGGGCTGGCGCTGCTGAAACACGGGATGAAGGCAAGGTAAGAAGCAATTATAAGCGAATCCTGGAGGTGATGTTTATAGGAGGAACTGTCTTGTTGGTTTTTTGTGTTTTCTTTATGGCTTTCTGCTTCCTGTGTTGAGTGAATCCTGTGCGTTTGCCCTTCTCCTATCCCCTGTCTCTCAGGAGAAGGCCAGGGAGCTCAGGGCCTTGCACCAAATGTTCTGCAACCCAGGAGCTCTGGGAGCAGCGGCTGCCTGCAGGCCCTCCAGGAGACGCGAGCAGACCTGTCCCTCCCTATGCTCTGCAGAAGAGAACATCACAGTGCTGGCTGATTTCCACCTTACAGAGAAGCCGGGGGCAGTACCCATAAGGTGCACCCTAGGGCCTGACTCTTGGGTGTCAGGACACTTGTGGGGACCCTGAGCTCTGTCCTCACATCCTCTGTCGTCTCACAGCTGCATTGCATGTGTCTAACATGAACATTTCAGAGTGTCTTTTCAAGGGCAATCAGGGTGTGGGCGTCAAGCGCCCCTCTGATGCTGCAAGTGTATTTTATCACGAGTCATTTACAATCATCCTTCCAGAGTGTGGGATGAGGAGAATTTTAAAAATCCTCCTAAACCAGTCATCACGCTGCCATGCAATGGCAGCTGCCAGCCTAGGGGCTGGGAGGCGTTAAGGCCAGCTGGCCTGAGCGCTCAGTTCCGAGCCGCTTCACCTGAGAGCAGGTGCTCTGGCGGTCCACGCGCCCAGGAAGCCGAGTCTGTTTGCTGAGCTAACACGATTTTCTCCTTCCGAGGTGGAGGGGAGCATGGAGCAGGAGTTCGGCATCTGCAGGCAGCCGAGGGAAGCTTTGTAATACTGATGGTCGAGTTATGGGAACTGGGGCAGGTGCTGGCAAGGGCTTACGGCATGTTTCTGGGTCTTGGGACACTGTGAGGCTTGTGTGGCCCCATCATCGCCCAGGCTATACTTCTGGCCAAGTATGTCCCAACCATGGCTACGTGCAAGGCCTCTGCTGGGCACCGGGAAGGCTGAACCTGTGAGCAGGTAGAGCCTGAATTTTCAATGAGTGGTGGGAGAATAGAGGGAAAATGGTGAGGAAAGGACAGCTTTTTAATCACCATCATACACGGTCCAGTGTGCTGAAATCCAGAGGAGAGGGATAACAGCTGGGACTTCCAGAAAGCACAGACGGTAACTCAGGTGGGAACTCAAGAAAGGCACCGCAATGAAGGTGGGCGCTGAGTTGGCACTGCTGGCTGTGTGGGATTTCCGCTGGGGTGATTCTGGGCCGGTGAATAGAGAAGACCTCGGCCCAGGGCCTCCCAGGAGCAAGGCCACAAGCAGGATGCACAGTGTGCGTGTGGATGTCATCCACAGTGAAGAGTCCAGCTTGGACAGAACTGTGGAGCAGAAGGCCAGAGGTGGAAAGGGCAGGAGAGGAGGGCTGTGGCCTACAGGTGTGGGTTTGCAGAATTCAGCAGGCCCCAGAGAGCGCTGGAGTGGTGGTTCTCCCATTAGAACCACTTGGAGAGGTTTAAAAACGACTTAAGGCCAGGCTCACACCACAGAGATTCCAGACTTATCCAGCCCGATGGGGCCCAAGTGTTGGCATACATTTTTAAGCTCCCTAGTTGATTTTAATGTGCAGTTAGGGCTGAGGCCACCCGCGTGCAAGAAAGCTGGAGAGAGGCTGGGCGGCGGGTGGATCTGCAGGTCTGCGTCCGTCACTGTGTGGGGAGCACGGAGGGCCTGGCCGCTCTGCACAGGGCAGAGCCAAGAGCTGGAGGCCGAGGGGCTGCAAGATAAAACCCTGGGCAGCTGCCCACAGGCTGGGAGTGGGGCAAAAGGAATCCAAGCTGAGTCCAGGAGAGACGCCTGACAGCAGGCTTCTCAGCCGGGCACCACAGACACGCCGGCCTGCCCACTCCCTGGGGGCTGTGCTGTGTGCGCAGAGCGGTTTGCAGCATCCCCGGCTTCTGCCTGCTGGGCGCCCAGAGCACGCCCCATGCCCAGCTGTGGCAACCAACATGTGTCCAGATGTTGCCCAAATCGCCGTGGTTAAGAGGCCCCGCGCTAAAGGAAGGTTCTTCTGGGATGACTCTTTCACGGGAAAAGGGCGGAATATCATAGTAGGAAAAATAAAAATAGAAAAGCGGGGCAAGGCAGTAGCTGGAAGACACACGTTTTGCTGTGCGTGACCCGGAGCTGCAAAGGCGCAGCCGTACCCGCGCCGGCCCGGGCTCCCCGGAGACGCGCTCCCACACGCATGCGCTCCAGGCGCTTCGCTCCCAGCGCGAGGGTTGTGCGATGCTTTGACGGCCGGCATAGGCTAAGGGGTCCTTTTCTGAGCAAACAAGTGAAAACAGGATCACTGTCCCCCTTCCTAGTATTGTTAGCCAAGAAATCGCTGTCCGTGTCAAAAGGAGATTGGATTTTTTAAATGGGAATAAATGTGTTAAACCGAAGAGCGAAGAGACGAGGGCTGCCCGGCACGGGCCGGCCGGCGCCCCTCTCACAGCGGGTCTGCTCTCCCACGTGCCTGCAAGTCTCTGTCTTTTTGGAAAGAGATTCTGACGCTATTTGATCCTTCTTTTTCCAAAGCAAAAAACACGTTCCACGCAATCTATTGAGGCAGACTTTGCTGGCCAGAAATAAAAATATCCAAAGGCCTTGATGATTATTTAGTATCACTCTTCAGTATTCTTAGTATTTCTTCTCCCTAAGAATAAATTCTATTTTGAACTTTAATGGAAAGCCCATTTGGCTCCCCGTTTTGTGAATGTGAAGTGGCAGCTTTAAAGTGCCATAAAGCAGTGTCAGAAAGTTCACGGCTCGCTCTCCCCGTAAGAACTTCTCTTCTTCAGGTTTGTGGTACACGTGGCGAACTAGGAAACTGCCATCCCTTGGCCTCCCCCAGGGACAGCTGTGTGGACGCGGCTGCCTTCCTGAGACGACGGCGGCCCTGGTGGCGGGGAC